>NC_084793.1:4109200-4208121 GCF_963169125.1 Humulus lupulus
CTGCATCAGGATTTCCCATTAATTGTAAACAAGCAAAAGTTAGCAAGAGTCAGAGACCTCAAACCTAAAGGAAAAAAGTTGCAAGCACTGGAACAGTGAATTAATACAAAAGTGCATAGGTAAGGACCAGATACATGGGCATCCTCTGCAAAAGCGTATTGTTTGGCTATGTCAAGGGTCATGTTAGTGGATGCTCCTATGCAACCTAAGTCAAGCCAAAAACATAGTAGAAATTTTATTTCTTGCAATCTCCTTTATTTGCAGGAATTTGAGCCTTAACTGCTATCATATAAAAGTATTATGGTACTCAAAGAATCAAGCTCAATAGTGTAAATTAGGTTACTTTCCACTCTTGAAGAATTCTTATGCTCTTTCAATTATAGGGATATATAAATGTTAACGATGTTGAAATTTAACAGAAAGCAAACATCTTCACTACTAGAAAACTCTACAATTCATTGCTTCTGCCTTATATTATCTCCACTCTCAAGTGCTCTTATGCCATCCGCAGTTTCACAAATTTGAAACGAACAGCATCTTTATCCGTCAATCATTAGTATGTTAATATTTTTCTTTTGGCAAAGAGTACAATCACGATCCTACCTCAGCATTGTGTGGTAATCATCAAAACGTGATGGGAGCAGGTCTTTTGTAAGCAGCGTCTCGCGAAACGCATTCACAGCTTCTTCTTCCTCCGAATCTCGAACATCTTCAATTGAAATTGAAGCGTACCGACAATTTGCGACTTTTTTACCGCGCTTTCTAAGGGTCTGAGTCAATTTCATGGAAGCATTCATAGTCTTTTTCTTAAGAGATCTGCCACTGCCACGAGACCTCCTCCTCTCATCTTCAGATGTCTCAATTTCAAAAGTCCTAGACTTTTCATCTTCTTGAGCAAAAACTACTTCTCCTGATTAACAACCAAACAAACAATCAATAACACCGGAAAAATAATCAACATTAAAGCTCAATTTTGTTAGCTACAGGCTTCCATATACATACCTGGCATTGTATCTAATGTAGGTTAAAATTAGGATCGCCGATTACATCTGCAAACAAAACCAATCGTCAAAAACACAATAAAAACCAAACAAAAATCCGGCGTTTGATTTAAGCATACGTATCAAGATCCAGAATATTCTAAATCCAATACTAAACAAAAAACGACGAAAACTCACCAAGATTTAATCTAACCGAGTACAATTGAATACGACAAAAATCCGGCACACCACGACTGGTTCGAAACGAATCTCGAATTATCAAAACCCGATCATCATCAATCCGAGCCAAATTGCGTCAAACCAACCACATTCGCAGAATGAAGCCATAAAAATCCAGATTCAGAATTCGATCCAATAATAATAATAAAAAAAAATCGGTGAAAGAGGAATATGATAGCAATAAGAGAAGACAGCGAATCGCGTAAGCTTCTGACTAAAACGGCATTGATTCTCTCTCCTCCTTTGTCAATGCCAAGAAATGAAGAGAGAGAGAAACGTTGCAGAGGAAGAGAGAGAATAAATCATACAAACGAAACTGAAACTGAAAGTGAAGACGAAGAAGAAGAAGAAGAAGACACGTCGTTATCGAAAGCGTTACAAAGAGCCGAAACGAGAGAACGTAGCGTGCAACGGCAGGTTTTTGGCTCCGTCACCTGTTGGACTCTGCAGCTCATTCCTTCCACTTCTTCTTAATAAAGCTTTTTTTTTTTTATTTTATAAATATTTTGACGTCGGCCGTCAGTTAACGGCGGACGTTGGTTGATTCGGTGGGGTAGGGTACACGCTACGCGCGCAGAGCCATTAACGCAGTAACAGTCTCGTTTTTACGATCAGTTTTTGGGAAAGTTTCTTTTATAAACGGTGAGAACATCTAATTAAAATTGGTATCGACCACTAGATTCGTGCCACGTGGACGGAAGGAGTCGGTGATTGTGTTTACTTGTGCCTGATTCTAGAACATATGCCGCCTTTGCCAAGGGCAAAAACTTCGGTTGTCTGATTACGACTTTGGTGGGTCCCACATTTATTTTATTATTAAAATTATAATAATGGAATAATTCTGTGGCTGCCAAACCTTTTTTTTTGACATTTTTTTTTAGAATAATTCATTTACTAATTATCATATTTATATTTTAGTCCATGAAAATGTGGATTTTGTAGACTATTTTTGGAGTTCACAATCCAAAATTAATTAAGGTTGGATAATATTTTCTCTGATAATACTAGTGATATCTTTCCCAAAAAAAATTAATGATACATTGTACAAATTTCATAAAAAAAATAAAACTCTTTTTTATAAATTAACTAGATAATTTGTGTTTGGTAAAATTTTTGTTTTTGAATTTTTTAAACTCAAAAATAGAAATATTATTTTTATTTTTGTTTCTTTATTTTTAAAAAATAAAAATACATTTGGTAAATATTTTTGTTTTTTGTTTTTAAAAATAATAAATAATAAATTTTTATAATTTTTATTTTTATTTTTTGTTTAACAATATTAAATGAGGTGTTACTTTGAAGAATAAAAGAAAAAAAAGAAACTAAAAGTCGAAAACGGTTTAAAAAAAAATTATGAAAGTGAACAAATTTTATTTTCAAAATTTAATAAATTTTAATTAAATTTAAAAAAAATAATAAATAAAAAAAGAGTTATCAAACAATATTTTATGTTTAATTGTCTAATTTTTAATTAATTAAATAAATAACTATTTTTTTTAAATATTATCAAACAACACCATAAGATGTGTAAATTAAATATATCCTAACTATATTTAGAAGATCATGTCGATTATTCATAATATTTATTAAAAAAATTATTAGTTATATAAAGATTATTAATAAATGTTAACAGCTTGAATATTGGATAATTGATAATCGAGGATTATATGAAATTTGGCAGCTAAATATATGCGACTATATATAGAAGCTAATATCAATTATTATTAATATTAATTATTATTAAAAATAGTTGAAATTGTTAATTATTAATAAATGTTAAAAGTTGAAATAATATAAAATAAAAATAGAAATAATTACATATTAGAAAAAGTAGTTAGCTAGAAGGATGGTATCATCCTTACCTTAGGACCTAACTTTATAAATAAAATAATTAATTAGTGCATACCTTCATAGAAATGTTGCAAAATATTAGATGTGATTTTTTTTTTCTCAACCTTTTTTAGTTTTTCTTTTTAAAAAAATCTTATTATAAATAGACTTTTTTCATATATAGTCTTGAATAATAATCTTATTTTTATAACACAATATCTAATGTACTCACATACTTTTCTTTCTTATTAACAAATTATATGTTGAACAATCAAAATTTTATAAAAATTAACCCAAATAAATGAATGAATGATAAAGTTTTTGGTCAATTTTTTTTTACTTCCCAACTTATTGATATTTTTGTGATTAATTTAAAAAAAAAAATAGAATGCATGTGTGTATTTTATTTTTAATTTTATGATAATTTAGTTAAAAATATAGGTGAATTAAAAAAAAAAAGAAAAAAGAAAAGATGGCATTGGCAATAAAGTCATCCAAATGTACGATTTTTTTCTTTTTCTTTTTCCTTTTTTGGGGGCAGAAGACCCAAATCTAAGTTCATTTCACCTTTATTTATGTTTTCTTGTTAATATTATGAACTTTTTTTTTAAGGAATGATTTGTTGAGATTTTTCCCAAATAAACAAATGGGAATTTTTGACAAATGAATATGAAAGACATCTCTCTTTTTTTTATCTTTTTTTATTTATAAAAAGGTGAAATACACGTGCAAAAAAAAAAAGAATAATTGAAAGGTAGATTACATATTATTCCAATTTATAAAAATATTTATAACTTACCACACTCGTATCTCTTCTATATAAACATAAATTCTTGATTTTATCTATTGATTTGAATTTTTTTTTAAATTAAATTCAACAAAGAATATTGTGAGATACATTAGAAACTAAAAATAATTTATGCATATATATTACTGTCTACATTATGACTTTTTCTATTCTTATTTTATTTCTATTATTAATTTCCTTTTAAATATTATTGTATTTTATATATATATGTCATGTAGCCATGTAAATATATATCTATGTCAACGTTGTATTTAGATGTCATATGTGTAGATATTATTGATATAAATATTTATATATACAATAGAACTATAATTCATTATATTATATATATGTACGCCTGATTTTCCCACGAGCTGATTAACGAGTCGAGATACGGCCTAATCATGACTACCACGTGGACATCCCCAAGACCGGAGCTGCCATCATAAGATCCTACCACCTTAGCCCGAGGTAACCCAAGGGTTCGCCAAGATTGCTTAAGGACTGAGTCTGGACTCTGAAAGCCGCACGTCGAGGTAAGCATCCAGCTCGTGGTACGAGCTAGAGTTGGAACTGTGACCTTTTGTAAAGTCAACCACGCAAGGTAAATGCGCATATATCAGACATCACGTGTCTGATATATCCCTGACTTCTCGGACACGCAGCGTGAACGTGCGTATTCAGACACCCACGACTGGGTTGGGCCGTGCGACCCATTATCCCCTTACCTATTGGTTTGACTACACTTATGTGTCAGGTTTAGGAATTAATCATGAATGTCACAGAGTTGACATGATAAGTAAGAAGGTCACGGGATGCTTTCTTACCAACTCCCAGGTGCCTTCTCCTATAAATATGGAGACCCTGGGAGTTGCAAAGGGTTGGACTCTATTATGTAAAAAATATCCTGTAAAAGAATACCCAGTATATAGCAATAATATTGACTGGTGGAGTAGAAGGATTTTAACCTTTGAACCACCTAAAAAAACGTATTTTGTGTCACCACCTCATTTCCAAGATCATTCATCTATTTCGGTTCAACATAAGCACTAATCCCTTCCTCTTTCTTTTCTTAATTACATGTTGGTGAAGAACCGCGTCAACAATATATTTAGAGCATCTTGCAAATTTTCAGAAAATTCCGAATAGTTTACAGTATCGAAAACTAGGTTCAAACATGTTTTCTACGCGCATAAAAAAATTAGTCACGCGTGCAACATGTTTGAACTTAGTTTTCGGAACTGTAAACAATTCGAAATTTTCTGAAAATGTGCAGGATGCTCTAAATAGCTACAATATACACGGTCATAAAAAAAATTGTGCCGAAAATTATTCACGGATCGATAATACTAAAAGCCTCACTGATAGAAGTTAAAGTAAAATCCTTATAAGAGAATTGTCCTATATAAATATATATTTAAAAAATACTAAACTATATTTTATTAAATTTATAGACAATGTTTACAACTTTAAAACTAAACAAACGTGCATTGCACGTTAATTCTAATTAGTATTTATTAAATAACAACTACAAATAATAGTAACAACACCCATGTATAAACCTCTTTGTTTTTGTATTTTTTTTTTTTTAGGAAAATAAATCACTTTCTTTGTATGATTTTTTTTAAAAAATTATTTAGAGAACATGTTAGAAGAAAATAGATAATAATGTTAAAACAAGTCACATCACAATGTCTATAGTACTAACCCACAAATACACACCTATGATGAAGGTCTCTAAATCATGTCTACTCTACTTGATACTAAAACAAAAAGTAAGAACATATATAACAAAATTATTGTACTCTCTCAAATAATGAAAAACACAATTTTATTGAGCCCAAAATTATTGGGGATTTCCACTAAATTTATTTGTTTTTATTTTTTAAAATATGGGTATATTTCATAGATAGGTATAATGATCCCCTAGTAGTAGGAAACTTCATTCCCTTCATTTTCAATATATCATAACAAAATGAAAAACAATATTAAAAGGATTAAGAAAACGACCTTTTTTTTTAATGTATAATTTTTAATTAGTGTGGAGATAGTGACTTTGCGTAATCTAGAAACTTTGTTTTTTTTAATTATTAAAGTTTATTTTAAGCATATTTGTTACTTTTTCGTAGCTCGTGAGTTGTGACCATTGTAAAAAAATAAAAAAAATAAAAAGAAACAAGAGGACAAGACTTGTAAAGTTTAGAAGTAGAATATGGCAATTTTCATGCATGTGATGGTAAAAAAGACACTCTTTTGAGTAAGAAAATTGCTATTGGGGACTAATAGTGTGCATGGAGATTAGTTTAATTTAGTATCGAGTCACGCCTGCAGCAGAACCAAAAATGAGTTTTAGTGTATGTACTTATACTAATACAAATATATTAGAGTCATCATAAAATTATCTTATACATACATAAAAATTACATATATTATAATTTAATAAAGTGAATCGCTATTTACGCATTGATAATGTTAACACTGTTTGATGTAACATATTGTAAGTGATATTATTTATTATCCTACAAATTCAATTGTGTAAAATTTGATATTAAATTATATTAATACGCATCGAGCGTTATTAGATACTATGATTGTAGCGGGTATAGTTTAGTAGTAAAAGTGTGATTCGTTCTATTAACCCCTTATATAGTTAAGGGGTCTCTCGGTTTGATGAATATTCCATTCCGATCAAAAAATTTATTTCGTAAAAATGATTTAACTATTTTCCTCTCAATAAAAAATTCGAGGAAAAATATACATTCTCGTTATTTATATCCAAGAGTCAATTACAAATTGAAAAATTGGATTGTGGAATTACAAAACATAATTTTAAAAAATTGGATCAATACTTAATGGTGGCATTTGGTAACAATTAAAAAAATAGTTTTTTATTTAATTAATTAAAAATTTGAAAATTAAATATAAAATAGTGTTTGGTAACTTTATCTATTTATTATTTTTTTAAATTTTAAACAAAATTTATTAAATTTTGAAAATAAAAAATTTTCACTTTCAAAATTTTTTCAAACGGTTTTTCAATTTTTAGTTACTTTTTTTCTTCTCTTCTTCAAATCAGCACATCATTTAATATTTTTAAACAAAAAAATAAAAATAAAAGTTATCAAATGTATTTATTATTTTTTTTTTGTTATTAAAAACAAAAAATAAAAATAGTTATCAAACATATTTTTATTTTTTATAAATAAAAAACAAAAATAAAATTAATGTTTTCATTTTTTTATTTAAAAAATTCAAAAACAACAAACACAACCTATATAATATCCAATATTAAATTGTATTGGTAAACTATACCTTGTTGTGGCAATGCTAATTGATTAAAGTGATGAATTGTAAAATTTCAACCACTAAATTAAAGGTGCCATATAATCTAACACACAAGCCATTATTTTTCAATTTTTTTTTATTGTTACAATGATGTCATCCACCACCAAACCCAACTTCTCCTTTAATTAGATGGTGTATATTTCCTAATGCTAATTATATTTTAATTACATGGTTTAGAATTTCATTAGTATACTATATTGAGCATTAACCATAGAACAAGCATGTTTTTCCACCATTATGGTTTCAACATTTATGGAAATTTGTAGTGAACATCAAACCATATAGAACAGGCATGTTTCTTGAGGAGGAACATAGTACAAATCTCATCACTTCAAATGTGTCATTTTTTTGTAGCACATCACATGAATTTTTTTTGTTGTTGAGTCAAACAATACAATTTATTATGAATATTTTACTACCAAATCAGTCAAACTTCAGTACACAAAAGTTATTAACATTAAGTTTGGTGCCCAAGGGCTCAACACATGAATATTTTCATTTTGATTGCTCTCCTAATAAATTAAATAATTTAAAGGTGAACACATGAAAGTGACAACATACCAAAACAAAAAAGTTAGTTCACTACATTTGATCTTTTTCAATTTTATTTGAATTTTTTAGAGAAATAAAGCTTGAGACTATAATTGCAACCATTTTCATTTTGTACCGTTGGTTTTGGCAATCAATTCTTGTACCAAAAAATATCAATAATGGGTTTGATTCATTGGTCATTTTTTTTCTTTTCTTTGTCTGCCTAGACAAGACATTGTGGGACAGATCGATTAAAAACAAAGCTTTAAAGCCTTCTGACCCCAAATTTATTCAGATCATCACATATATTTATAAAGGTTGAAGAGACATGTATAAAAATACAAGGGAATTCTCCAGGCTAGTGTTTTCTACTTGTGAATGATTTTTGGTGCGATTTTTTTTTATGACCGTGTATATTGTAATTATTTAGAACATTAACGCGATTTTTAGAAAATTTTGAATATTTTACAATACCAAAAACTTGATTTAAACATGTTAAACCTGTGACTAAATTTTTTTTTATGCACGTGAAAAATAACATGTTTGAACCTAGTTTTCAGTATTGTAAACTATTCTGAATTTTTTAAAAATTTGCAGGATTCTCTAAACAATTGCAATATACACAGTCATTCAAAAAAATTGCGCTGAAAACTATTCAAAGGTCGAGAATACTGAGAACCCCACCAATAAGACTTAAAGTGAAACCTTTATAAGGGAATTGTACTAAAAATATATACACATACTACACTACATATCAATATAAACTTCAAAACTAAAAGCACCCAACTAAAAATGCCAATTAATGTTGTCTCATATGTTGAATTTACAGATAACTAAACCATCAACCGTACATAGAGGTTACTGTACATGATTTCAGGAGAATCTTCTTCATAGGATTCCCAAGGTTAATTCTTGCAGCAATTCTTTTTTTTTTCACCTACAAAATAAGTAGGTTAATTTTAGGGATCATATAACTATTGTGACATAATAAGTTATGAGTTATGAGTAGGATTTTGAATCATAACTATTGTGGTTTCCATTGTTGATTTGAAAAAGTTTAGCCATAATGATAGCACTTATGAGTGAGTACAAAGTTTTAATCTTTTGCATTGCATTATATGTTGGATCTAACTAGTAATTTTGAGGCCATTGAGAATAATAGCAGACATTATCAAAAAGAAATAGTTGTACTTCAACAACATTATAGCCCAAGGAAAAAATGTTTAACAAGTGCCAGGGAATGAACAATTGAAAGATGGGGAAGAAAACCAGTGATGACATAATTATTAGGTCTTGAAACACTTTCATCACTAGATCCCAGGGCTACAGGACTTTTGTCAACAGATCAATATGGAACATTAACATAAATAACATAAGAAAATCAGATACAAAGGAAACAAGCTTTTTCAGGTTAGAATAACTTCAGTAACCTTACTCTTTCAACAATATGCAGAACTGCATTTCACCACCATATTAGATCTCCTATGAATAGATTATATATACATATATATAACCTCTGTAACATGGAAATTAATGTTTTGTTTATTCATTGTTAGTTGGAAACATTACACAATCTTTTTTTATTTTGGCTTGGAAACTCTCCTAATCCCTAATGTTATTGAGTTTGGCCAATTTTAAGATGTCATACCATCTTGTCTTTGTCTACAATACGAAGAATCAAATCCTATTCAATCATTTTCTTACATAGCATTGCTGTGCAAACTATTTTAAAACATGCAACAAAAGAGTTCTCAAATAATCGAAATAAATCATGCAATAGATACTTAAGAAAGTGCAATATACATGCTAAATGTAAAGACTTTACCTTAGAAGTTGAAGACTGTTCGAGATGTTTTACAACCCATCTTCCTATTTTGCTTAGAAAATGGATTCTTTTTTTGTTTTTCACTAGCCATGGCCTTCCTCTATCCCATCCAATCTCAAGTCTCAAATTTCAATGTTACTGCTAACTGCAAAAAAAAAAGAGTTCTCAAATCCACATGAAAGTTTTTGCATATCCAGAATTGGTACATTTTCCATTTTCCGAATTTTCAGGATTTTTCTTTCGGGGTTAAAAACAATTTGGTTATCTTTCACTTCTACCTTCAGCCGCCTAATTAGACATATTGTGATCAACATGGTTCTTAGGCATTTCATTTTTCTGTAGCTCTTCTTCGTCGCAATATAATGTTTTCTCATCACCAGTATAAGGCTGGGGTGCTTCAGCTGTCACGTCTTGGCATATTAAACTTTCTTGTTGTTCCCTTTCTTTCCCTACTAAAAGTACTGTTTTGTCAATCAAATCATGTCCATTAGAATGGCTTGGCTCCTCAACAATTGGAACCTCGTGGCTTGAAAGAAAATCTGCATCATTTTCCATATGGTTATAGCCAGATTTAGTATCGACTGTCATGTGCAGCATTAGTTGTGGATCTGGATTTGAATAATGTGAAGATAAAGGCCTTTGTCCCCATTCTTCCAATGTCTCACTAAAATCACCCTGCGCTTGCTCGTCTCCTGTAAAGCTCATACGCCTATATGTCTCAACTTCTTTCTCCAAAAAATGATTCTCCCTCTCCCTCTTAACAAGAATCTCTTTCAAAATGTCCATCTCTTCTTCATCATAAGCAAATTTTTCCTCTATCATCCTCAGACACTGTCTGGCTTCGAATTCCATTGATGCCTTATCTTTCTGAAGCCGGGATATCATTGCCATTGCTTCGTCCGCAGCACTTGCAGCAGCAGCTCTCTCTTTCTCCAGTTCAAGGTAAAGAGCAAGACAAGCAGCTTTCTCTTCTTCTAGAGCTCGCTCCAACATCCTGACTTTATCATATTCAGATTCAGCAACGTCTCTCTTTTCTTCTGTAACACTAATGAATTTATCAGAGCAAATCGGATGCTGCTCGTAAGTGTCATTACTGTCACCAAATGATCCACTCAATTCAAAACTATGGCAAGTCCTCTCACTTTTGTAATTTCCAATTGGTGCATTTACATCATCTAAACATAATCACAAATATCAGAAAGAATCAGTAACACTATCTAAACATGTTATACCTAAAGCCCAAAAAAGTTTATTCCCCAACCTACAAATTCAAGTTTCAAATACAACCCACTTTAAAATGTCAAAGGATCTAAGCTTTTTGACCTTCAAAACAAAAATTTCAGTTCTTATTAAACCATGTACAGCTTCAAGTTTCATAGTCAACCCATTTTAAATGTAGAAGAATCTTAGCCTTTTGACTTACGAAACGAAATTTTCAAACCTACTAGCAAAGCAAATAAGAAAACATTAAATTTAGCAGAGAAAAACTCTAAAAGTTTCATATTCAATCAGTAATCGCCACTAATATTCTAGTAATATCACAAATGAACAAGTTGAGATATTTCACAAATACCTTGTGGACCATATTCTTTTTTCATTTCTCTGCAATCACAAGGAGAAGGGACAACACTAGCAACCGAGGACAAAATATCATTTGGGAAAACAGGGGCAAATTTTCCATATCCAAGAGTAGCCCTCCTACGCCTCCGAAATCCATGCCTTTGCTTTAAATTCACAAGCCTCTTTCCCTTAGAGTCAAACCCATTTTCTCTATCAACCAGATTTTGAACTCCAGAACTCGAAAATGAACTAGAGCATGCTTCGCTTTCCAATTCAACAAACCCATTTCCAAGCAACTTCTTCTTGTTGGAGTTGCTTTCACTAAGTCGAGACCAAACCAAATCAAAAGGGAACTTACTCCTCGCACTCATCTGAACATCATAGATCTTTCTAATAGGCCAATCGATAAGCAAACTGTGCCAGCAATAATCGCCATTTTGGTACCCCAAAAACCCATCACAAGGACATGGCAATTCCAACCCCACCATACTCAAAAACCTGGCCGCAAAGAACACAAAAGTCGATACACATAGCAGAAAATAAGCCACAGCAAGATCAATAAAAGCTCTTATTAAACCATCTAAAGTCCACGGACGAGACTCCCGAGAACGAGAACCCATATCCTCCTTCAGAGAGATCAAGATTCCAGCTTATAGAACTTCAGAAAAAAAACGACTACCCACCAAACTACGAAGCTTTTGCTGATCTGGGTTACAATGATTCAAGCAAAATTACTTCGAGGAATCGTGTTTAAGGGAAAAAGAAAGTGAAATAATTCGTATTCCAGCAAAATAAGGAAAAAAGTACAGAGTTTTATTAACAATCAACGTTATCTACACAATACATGATGATTAATACGAAAGCCTCGAAAAGGGTATTAAAGATTCTCTATAATATACAAGTTTTTTAATACAAATCAATCATATAATAATACAAAAAGTACTGTGAGTATGAAAAAGCTTGGAGTTAAAGAAAGGTGTGGAAAAGAAGAGTGAATAAAACAAAATACAGTACAGAAAAAACTGTAGTTGAAAACTGAAATGGTATTGAAAAAATCGCTTTTTTATTATTTAAAAAATAAATATAAATACGAAAAACACCATGGATATATAGTAACAAGAGTCAGTAAGATCATGGTCTTGACTCTTGGTCGGTCTTTCGAGCCTCTTGTGTGGAATTTTCACACGTAGTTTGTGGAAAAGTTCGGGGAATTGGGACACGCTGAGCTTACGTTGTTTTCATCGTAGTCAGGTCGTAACGGCGTCGTTTTAACTCTTATCGGCCATTTTATTTGGGGGAAATATTCGCGTGGTTCAACTGAAATTACCGAATATGATGTTCGCGCCCAAAGTGGTCACACGTGGACAAGCTGTGTTCACCTTGGAGACCAACTCCCACGCGCTGGTTTCTATCGTGAATGCCACGCCCCAGCTAATGATTT
This sequence comes from Humulus lupulus, assembly GCF_963169125.1. Lineage (NCBI taxonomy): Eukaryota > Viridiplantae > Streptophyta > Magnoliopsida > Rosales > Cannabaceae > Humulus > Humulus lupulus. Next base: position 4,121,740 of record NC_084793.1, read on the forward strand.
TTTTCTTTTTTTTGATAAAAAAAATCCGAATTATTATTTCTACCAAATTGTGTCTGCATTTTTTCTTTTGTTAAAGATTATTCATAAATTATTAAAATTAATAGAAGAAATAATAAGATTTGGAGGAGCATAACTCTACATAATAGAAATTAAGTGCTCATTCCTTAACATTACACATTAGCTATTATGTTATGTTTTTTACAAAAATATATTTGAATTTTTGTTATGCTAATAGTTTGAATTTATAATTTTTTTCTAAAAAGAAAGTAATATAATCAATATTAATGTTACAAAACAATTAAATAAGAAATTGAAGATGATCTCCTTCATCCAAGTAAGTTCATTATCTAACCGTAAGTGCATAATTAGCTAGATCTGAATAATATTAAACTTTATTCCCGACAAAAAAAAGAGTACATAATTAGCTAGATCATGAACCACTTTTTTATTGTTGCGATAATCATGAGATGCAGCTGCTTCATAAATTCAAACAATATAATTTTGGGTATTTCTTTGGTGTATCCTAAAAAAGGAGCACACTGGTGCATCCCTTTCAAGTTTTTGGCTCGAGAAGTATTTTCGGTGCAAATTTTTTTTTATGGTCGTGTATATTATAGTTATTTAGAGCATCTTGTAAATTTTCACAAAATTCCGAATAATTTACACTACCGAAAACAATTTTCAAATAAACTACTTTACACGTGCATAAACAAAACAACCACAAGTGCAACAAACTATTTTAAACTTATTTTTCAGCACTATAAGCTATTCAGAATTTTCTAAAAATTTACAAATGCTCTAAATAACTAAAATATACACGACTAAAAACTAAAAAAAATAGTGCACCGATGTACTAGTGTACTCGAGGTTTTTCTCTCTAACTTTTATATAAGAGAACTAAATATCCATTTTATTTATATAAAATAATAGACAAAACTAAAGAAAGAAAGTCCAATCAAGCTGATTGAATTGAGAGTTCCTATCTTAGTTGAATAAACATTGTAGCTTTTATATTACGAATGTTATCTTTGGACACGTGGAATGAAAGCAAGTAAAACTCTCATTAAAATAAGTAGTTTCTAGCTTTACTAATGGCCCATGTATTATTTAGGGGACAATAATAAGATATTGTATATTTGTATGAGAAAAAATTAAATGATTAATTGAGTTTGTTGTACTTGACCATTTATTTAGATTTTATAGACATTTATGATCTCTTTTATTTATTTATTTATTTTGCGGGAAAAAAAAAACCTTTATTGTGTATGTAATAATGCTAAGTCTTGAAAGACCATCTTTTTATAATTAATTAATACATATTTATTGAGAATATCATACTTTGCCAATTTTAAGCCCATAGATTACATCTGCTTTTTGTTATAAAAGTATTGTTTATTTTTTTGAAAAGTTGTTATAAATGTATTAACTAGTATCAAATTAACATCTTTGCAATTATGAAATGTGAAAATTTTATGTAAGTTTGACCTTATTTAAACATTTTTAATTAACCAAACAAACTTGAATTTTTGTTTGTAGGGAATAGAATTTATTACTATTTAGAATGTAACAAAAAAAAACACAAATTAGAAGAAGATTTTCTTTAATCAGCAAATTTCATCGTCTAGCCAAAACATTCATATATTTTTTTCTTCATATGATGTGAAGAATAGCTTAGAAGCATTTTATTTTCGTATAACTTTTTAAATATTTTTTTATTTAGATTTTTTAAATGCTAATAGACATAAACACCACATCTAATTTATATGTTTAACCCACATGAAACTTAATGCTACTAGACCCATTGGCCATTGCATTCATAATTTATATTTGGTAAAGAGAAATAAATTTTGTGTTTATGTATTTTTATTGAGTGTCCCTTTTATTTCTTTGCATAGTTTTATTTTTTCTCTAGAATTCACTATTTTTATTAGGTGATATGTTAAAAAAATTATATAGTTTTTCTATAATGAAAGAGAAAACATTTACACATTACATACACTTACGTGTCAAATCACTTCAATTAATCATATTTATTTGAAATATGTCTCACTAGATAAAAGTGATTTGCCACATAAATATGTGTAATTTATGTCTGCATTTATCATTACTTTTTTTTTATTATCAGATAAGTATGAATTGAATAAGACAAACTCTTTAAATGAGATTCTAACTACAACTTATAGTGCAAAGATGGTCCTTACTTAGGAAGAATTGTTTGTCAATGTAGATGATGTGTTAACTATGAGTGGTTGTTTGGTGGGATATCAAAGGAAAATGTAGAAGAATTGATGTGATTAGAGACTCAAGGGGAATTGTCAAATCTGATTATTTTTTGTTTGTGCTAAGACCTCTATCTCTACTTGTGGTAGAACTCCATGTGATTTTGAATAGAATTAAGTTTGCCAAAGATGTACATTATTTTAGATTTCTAGTAGCTATAAATATGAAGATTTGGATGTGACATTTTATTAGATTTTAAAAAATATGAGGGTTTAGGTATTTTATTTTAAGAAATTTGCTCATTTGGTATCATATGTTTTTGCAAAGTATCATTTTGGCCCCTTTTGTTTTCAATAATGCTCATATATTACTCTGTATTTTAAAATTATACATATTTGATACCCTAAACTCAGATTTGATAGATAAAATTTTGTCAATATGATCAAACTGTCATCAGTTATATGTAATTAAGTAATTAAATTTAAATTTGAAACTTACATAATTGGCAGCAGTTTGATTAAATCGGTAAAATTTTATTAATTAAATTTGAGTTTAGGGTACCAAATATGTACGATTTTAAAATACAGGGTAACATATGAGCATTATTGAAAACAGAGGTACCAAAATGATACTTTGCAAAAACACAGGGTACCAAATAGTTAACTACCTTTTATTTTATTTAGGCCTAGATCTACCAATATGGTGATTGAGCTAAATTTGTTTTAGTTTGTGAAACATACACATTTTTTAATCTAGAAAAAGATCAAAAATTTATTGGTATCACAAGTGGGATGAAAAGGGATTTGTCTTATGTTTTTCCGATGACAAAGTAATAATTTCAAACTCAGTGTGGATGGTGAGAATCAATATTTGAATGAACTGAAAAGAGTCTTGGTAAATTATCATTTGTTACTATACCACCTAGGGTGTTAGTTGTAATGCCCCAAACTCCAGGGACCGTTACAGTGTGCCTTGTAAACAGTGCTAAACTCGCTAATCAAGTCATTTGGCCAAAATCGTGAACTAAGTGTAATTAGCGGTTTAGGGATTAAAAACTTTGGTTAGGATGTAACGTTTCACTAGAACGTTTAATTTAAACTTTGGGATCCCGAAAATATAATTTCAGAGTTTATTACAGAAAATATTTACAACAGGCCGTTCTAAGCGGCAAAACAGGGTTCAACCCTAGTTCCACTTTAAACCTCGGCCGTGGCGGACGAGCAGCTGCATATGTACACGTCATCACCTAAGCTCTCCAACTCAAGGATGGTCCAACTTCCTCTTGCCTTTACCTGCACCACGTAGCACCCGTGAGCCGAAGCCCAGCAAGAAAACATAATATATCATGATATAATATCAACAATAACCAAAATAACCAATCAGAACCAACAGTCCATACAGATGGGTGACAATAGCCAAAAGTCACAATAATGAACATTGCTCCCTCTAGCCATGTGACGATAGGGTCACCAGGGCTCAACTGATAAGGGATTCTTTCATATGCTTGGTTAGGACAGGTGCAAGGTGATTAGTCACCAACATAACCTTCCTCACGACCCTAGAGTCGAAACTATGGACAACGTCCCTTAGCCATGTGACAAACAGTCACCGGGGTCATATACCTTGGCTATAGTCATCTGGTCGTAGACCAGGCAAGCGCTTATAAGTTCTTCGACCTTAGGGTCGGTCCCGCATTAACGCCATGGAGCTATTCAATGCGTGATCATCGACCTTAGGGTCGGTCTGGCATTAGTGCCTTAGAACCACTCAATTCACGATTCTCGACTTTAGAGTCGGTCCAGCATTAATGCCATGGAGCCATTCAATGCTTGATTCATCGACCTTAGGGTCGGTCTAGCATTAATGCCATAGAGCCATTCAATGCGTGATTCTCGACTTTAGAGTCGGTCCCTGACTAGTCATTGTCATTCACAAATAAGTCATGCCGCCAATCATATATCACATGTTCCATATCCATAAACAAGGTATTCAACATGCTTATTAAACAGGTACTAGTACAGTTAGGACCATGCATAAACACAGAGGCTCAAGCTCTGGACGATATCATACTCAGTATACAAAGCATGTCCTAATCACATGTTTCTCATGCATCATATGCAATATCCAGCCATCCAACATGCACCAATAACAGCCATGCATGTCACATTTAATAGTCAACCAACATGCATCAAGAATAGCCATGCATGTCATACATAATAATCAACTAACATGCATCATAATAACCATGCATGTCACATATACACAGGGTGCAGTTTTCTTACCTCCGGTTCGAGTAGAGGTTAAAACAAGAACGACCCTTGAGAACGATCGATCCTTAATCCTTTAGCGGTCACCTAGTCATAACCAAAACAATCTCCAATTAATGAAAATTACCAAAGATAGGGTCTTAACCTAAACCCCACTCTCGGGACCTCAAAACATGCCCATACGGTGAGTAGATTCGATCCCGGGCCTTAAGGATTGAAACCCCAAGCCAAAAGCCCTTAAAAACACCCAAAACAGGGTTAAGAGGAAACAGGGGAGCGCTACAGCGTTGCCCTTCTAGCGCCCCAGCGCTCAAGGTAGAAACACAAACCGCCCAAACTCCCTGCAGGTAGCGCTATAGCGCCCTACACTGGGCGCTGTAGCGCTACCTTCAGCCAGCCAAATCCCAGTTTTTCCTTCCTTCGATTTTACCATTTCTAACCCAAAACCAAAAGCTTCCAAACATCAAATTAACTCCCAAATACCATCTCCACATGTCCTAAGGACCACAACCCCAAGAACCCTAGCCAAAACCCCAACCAATTCCCAAGTTTCCAACCCAAAAACCAGCTGAAACTTAACTTATAAAACAGAGTAAAACCAAGAGTTCTAGTGGCTAGAAACTCACCTTAATCTTGGAAACACACCCTCTTCAATGGTGGAGCACAACCCTAGCTTGGCTAAGCTTGGTTCCTTGGCTCGATTCCTCAAACTGAGCTCGAAAATCCAAAGAGAAAAGAGTAAGAAAATCTATCGGGAGAGAAGAAGGAGAGACTCTGTTTTTCCCCTGTATTTCCACAGCCTTCCAACACTTAAAAGCTGATATAAATCCTTAGGGTCAAAAGACCATAATGCCCCTAAGCCAAATAAACCCCTTTAAAAGCTTCCAAGGGTAAAATCGTCATTTCCCGCCTATCTCGTTAATTATAATTAACGTTCTCCAATTCCCGCTATCCTCAATATTCCCAAATTCCATTAAATAATATCTCATTACCCTTTAATTCCCGGTAATGCTCTAATCATTAAATTCACCCCGAGACTCACCCAGAGCCCCGAACTTAAACCCGTTATGACTAGACCGAACACTTACATCTCATGATCGTCTCATGTCGATAGCTCGAACCAATCCACCTTATAGTGTGGCTATATTAATTAATCACAATCATGCACCCAAAATATACAATTACGCCCACAGTGGCCAAATTACCAAGATACCCTCACAATGATAAATTCTCCCATATGCATGCATCCACCATCATATAATAATATAATTCACGTAAACATGCATATAATCATTAAATACTATAACAAATCAATTATGACCCTCTCGGCCTCCTAATCAAGGTCCTAAACCTTATTAGGAAATTTGGGGCATTACATTAGTGGTGTGGTTGGTGCGGTTTTTCTCTAATTTTTTGGACCGCACCGCATATGCAGTTTGAACAATTTTCCAAAGCACAATCCGCACCGCATAGACCTCAAACCACATAAACCGCACTGCAAAAATGCAGTGTGGTGCGATGCGGTTTTGGTGGTTTATACTTATCGCCAAATAATTTAACAATTAAATATTATAATTAAGAAAGATTCATAATAAACCTCATAATTATAGAGTGTTTAACAAAATAATTAAATGTATAACAAGATAATAAACTTTAAGCAAAACAATAAAAATATAACAAACTAATAACAAATAAAAAATATAATATAAAAGTAAATATTATTTTAATTAAGGAGGAATATATTTAGATTAAAATAGAATATGTGTTAGCATCCTATGAAACATTATATTTCTTTCTAGATATTGTGTATATTATATTATACTATATAAATATTTATGCATTTAATGTTATAAAATTGAAAAAAAATATATATATAATAATACGGTGCGGTGTGGTTTGAATCGCATTTATAAAATTTAAAACTGCAAACCGCATTGCACCATGCGGTTTGGAAAAAATACAAACTGCAACCGCACCGCGAAGGGTTCTAAACTGCAAATTATGATACGGTGTGGTGCGGTGTGGGCAGTTTTATGAACACTCCTAATATCACAATCATCGATGATTGTGAAGCATAAGTTAAAGAAAGGAGTCTTCTTTTGTGCATCTCTTTATCTTATTGTGGGTACTACTCTTCCTTTGTAATTGTGTTGTGTTGGTTAGTTGTTGGAACTTTTTGTTGGTGGCCTGCATAATTAAAAATAGTTAGGAAACATTTAAGGAAATTAATAAAATTAACATTTTTTTTATCTATGGAGACTGGAAAAAACAAATCACATATGTCCATTAGTGTAGAACATAAAACACATAAGTAGGACTAAAAATTACTAATTATCAATTATTCCCTAAAAAAAACTTATTTATTGTAATTTTATTATACATTAAAAAGTTCTTTAACAAATTATATAAAAATAACTTTTAACATAATCTGTCAAAGCAAAGAATGTAGGCGAATACCTATTTAGTACCCTTTATTTTATCTAAAGATAGTAACTTGTAATTTGAAATTATATATATTTAGTATTCTGTATTTAAATTTTATCAATATAACTAAATTGTCTTCAATTATATGTGTTTTAAATTCAAAGTTAATTATTTAATTTTGAATTTTGAATATAAGCTACCAAATAATTACAAGGTATTAAAAAATAAAAATAAAAGTATCAAGGAATTAAAAAAAAAAGTGTATCTTGATAAAAGAGATCAACCAATGGATAGATTACCTATATTAAGATATTGAAAAATGAAGTTGAGGTTTCTAAGTCTAACTTTCTAAGCCACAAACTCAAGGTTTGAAGAGCTTGTGGTTGAGGTCGAGGTCATTGGCATCAAAAAGCATATCCATGCGGCCGTAGCCCTTTGGCCATTCACACACTCACTCACTCACTCACTTACTCAACAACATGGAACCAAGCCTAATCCTCATCCGTAGCATTCACTGTCATCCTCCGTAGCTGCTACTGCTGCGACCTCTTTTTACTGGCTCTAACACTACTCTTGCAGAGCTTGAAAATGTCTCCAATGGCGGTTTTGACACATGGGTCATCGCTATTCCGACCTATGGAGACTCCCATCTCCTCTAAACGATCACCTGTTAGGCACTCAAGCTGTTCCCTTGTCCGACTTAGATTGTTTACAAGAGAACATGGATGTAAGCTTGCTGTTCAGTCGTTTACACCACAAACTTTCAGGTAACTTTAGTCTTTGACCTTTTGGTGTTTGTTTGCTGAGAAAACAGTGGAGCAGGAGCAAGAAAATGCTTAATGCTTTTTTGCCATTAACAAAAAAGAATCCATACATGAAGCTATTTGAGTCACTACTCTATGATTGAAGACAACATTTCTTTATTTCACTTTCCAATAAAAGCTTCAGAGAGTTTTATTGAGTTAACTCTAATCTACATATAAAATTAGTTTTATACTTCTTTAAGGGTCCTTAGCTAAATCCTACAATGTTGGGCACTGTAACATGTAAAGAAAACTTATTTAGTATCATGGAAAGAATTTCAACTTCAAATGTCTAGTCTTAGATGATTTTCTTACAATCTATCAGCTTTTCGTTCTACTTAACTTCAAAATGATGATACAACTTTCATTTTGAACTCACAGGACAAGAAGTCATCAACAGGATGATGTCGAAAACTACAAGGCTAAAGTATCTAAAGAGAATGCAGACATACATGATATAAATTCTGATCTTGTCCTTGGAGACATGAAAGATGCTAGCACTGATTTTGAATTTTCATTTCTGGCTAAAATAGCCATTGCACTGGGCATAGCTGCAACTGTCACAATCGTCTCTATTGGGGCGAAGCAGCCTGCTATTGGTTCGTCTCTTGGATTTCAGTTTCTTTCAGATAGTTCATCTTCTTCAGCAATGGCCGCAGCACCTGTTGGCTTTACCTTTAAAGCTTTTGGATACAGAATAGTTCTGCCAGAATATGCTCCAGGGTATGTATTCCCAAAGGAAAAATTGGGTTAAGTCTCATGCTTTTGAAGTATGGGGTTAATCTCGCTTTAATCTCATTGCAGGTGGATTTACTTTTGGCTGCTTATGGCTGCTGCTTGTGGTCTTTTCATCAGTGAAGAAGCTTTAAATATCTGGGTCTGTCTTCTGTTCTGGTACTTCTGTTTCACAAGCTCAAGAAATTTTCTTGCTCCTTTTAGTAAAATTTGTGTGTTTCATGGTTCCCTTGTATGCCTGAATTCTTATTTATAGTAAATGATTCAGGTTGGGATATCTATAGCAAGGATGCTAACTTTGGATGGGTCATGGAAGTCTCTTGCTGAGTCCTTTTCTAGGAATGCTGGTTACATAACATCGACGATTTTTTGGGTGTACTGGTTAGCTTCCTAATGCAATTAGTTATTTTTATTAAATATGTTTGATGAAACTTTTCACTTGTAGCTCTTTAGCCATTACCATTTTAGGTGATATTCTTATATTGAAAAATCAATCTGACACTGTATAGTTATTAGGGGAGTGTGCATTAGTGACTTAATACCATTTTATTTTGGAAAGCTTTTCAAGCAGTCTGGGGCATCTGATGATGTTTGTTCAAAGGTTAGTTCTGGTTGGTTTCAACTTACTATAACATTAATAATGTATTCTAACCTTGATGGTGACTGCAGTTAGGGATTGGCAAAGAGAAAGCTTTGAGCATAACTCGTGTTGTTCAAAAATATGGCAATCTCATTGGTTTTGGTGAGCTCTCAATTCTTTTCATCCTTGACATTGTTTGATAAAAACTAATCCATGTTATGGATATTGTAACATGGTTGTTCATTTATATGGTCTGCAGTTGAACGATTTTCCCTTGGAGTAAGAAATCCAACAGCATTTTTGGCCGGGGCATCGGTTAGTGATCAATGACTAATTGACCATTTGAGCTTGTTTTTTATATAGTTTTACAATCAATAAATTAATTTACACACACAAAAAAAGAAAAATGAGAAGCTGTTGTCCCATTTCACCTGGTCTAATATTTATGCTCAAGCCCTGGCAGTGATGTGTTTTTTTGGGTAAGCAGGGAATATCTGCTGAGTGTTTCTTTGCTGGAGTTTGTGGTGGTGGTTTGGTCACTCTTTCAATTCAGGTCAGTTCAGCTATGATTAAAATCCAATTGCCTCAGATTGAATATATGACATTTTGTTGAGAGTACTAATACACTAGTGTATCTGAAGGGTTAATTAAATGAAGGCTATGACTAATTTATGTTTAACACATTTAATATAAATTTCAATTTCAGGCAGTTTTTTCTTATGTTCTGTTGTACATATTTGTCATGAATGGAGAACTAACAATCATTTATTCTCTTTCCGAGCACAGCTGGGGATAGGATTCTTGATGAGAGAGCGCCCATTGTTTGCCCTTGCTACTGTCGCAACGGTTGTGGTATGCAAATATAATTTATCTCTTAAAAGTTAAAACCATGTTGTTAAAAGTTTCAATTATGTGGATCTGACTTGTGTTGTGTAATCAAACAGGGAATTTGGACTATATTTCCTTATGCGGTGGCTGCTTCAACAGCATTATTCCTTTACCTGCAACGCCGGTACTCTAGCTAGACAAAACCTTATACAAATTTTTGGACTTCCTTGAATATAGACAAAAGATATCATGATATAGAATACAAAGAAAATCAACCATGGTTTATATCTTTGGGTGGTATTGACAATCACTTGTTAGATAACCATCCACTATAGTTATAGCTTTTATAATTTGGGAAAGCAAAGTTACTTTGATTGGATTTGATCTCATTTTATGTTTATGGCAAAGCCAAAACACATCTTCACTATGTGTCTGGTGTTACATTTTCAAGATCACACAAATATTTTCTATAAATTTTCACGTCTTAAGGGCATACTAAAAGTGCATTACAGAAAGATAATTTTACTGCTGCTATAAACAGAATGAATACACATATGCTGTAAACTTATAACTAATCTAACTCATGAAACTCAGAAAGCAGAAGTTGGTATGGAGATTAAGAAAGTGTTCCTTACAGAATAACTGCTCTTGGCTCTCATATTTTCATATTTTTGTGTGTATGTGTGTGTGTGCATATAATTCAAATAAATGAAGAAAAAAAGAGGAAGAGAAAACTGTATCTTGTAAGGTATATGTCTCTTGGATGCTGCCAAAATCTCTGACCAGACATCTGAGCTTACATGTCGCGAGAAGCAAGATATGCCAGCTGAATACTGTAAGCTTCTTTGAGCTCAGCCAACACTTGTGCAATGGTTGGTCTCTGTGATGCGTCTCTCTCCACAGACCTCACGGCAACCAAGGCTGCCTTTCTCATGCTTTCAATATCGAAACTTCCCTTCAAGCTGTCATCCACAATCTCGAATGCACCTGCCTGTAAGTATGGTTTGGCCTGCAGTTTTTCAATTCAAAACCTCTTCAAATGTCAGACTACTATAGACAACAACAGGGTAGAACTAATACCCTGATTCAAATTGAAGAAGAAGATGATGAAAAAAGAGATGGGGGACTTTGAGGTTGATTTTATATACCCATAAAACCAAATTGAACGAATCAGGAATTCCAGAGTGAGTCAATGGTTCTCGCCCGCAAATGAGCTCTAGAAGAACGACTCCAAAGCTGTATACATCACTTTTCTCTGTCAACTGCTGGGTGGAATAGTATCTGCATATCGTTGTTATATACAAGGTCAACAACAATCAAAGTAATAAAGAGGAATGCTATGTATGTCACTGGTTTTTAACTCTCAGATTCCTAGTAGGGGTGAGCATATATCATAGTTTCAGGAGCAGAAAAATTTGAAAGAAAATCTTACTCGGGATCAAGATAGCCAGCGGTCCCCTTGACAACAGTGGTCACATGACTTGCATCTGCCTGAGTCACTTGCTTAGAGAGGCCAAAATCACAAACCTTAGCATTCATCTCCACGTCCAAAAGGATGTTACTACACTTCACATCACGGTGTATAATTCTCGGGTCACTCCCATTATGCAGATAGTCAAGTCCTTCAAAAGAAGAGAGTTTGCATATCAGAGCTTTGATCTATTATAGATGTTTTCTCAGAAATTATAGTATGGAAAAGAAATGAACCCTTAGCAGCATCAACTGCAATTTTCAGTCTGCGAACCCAGCTCAGCGAAACTTTTCGGCTCTTTGGACCTGAAATAAACTTCATATGTGTTAAAGGATACCCTGCAACTTAACTGAAATTGAATCAATGGAATTTTTTTAGTGGATTCAAATTGCTTAACAGTTAACATACCATAAAGATGGTCAGCCAATGATCCACCGGGTAGATACTCATAAACAAGTATTTGCTGCTTTGATTCGTAGCAAAATCCTTCCAAAGTCACAAGATTTTGATGGCGAATTTGTGACAAGAGACACACCTGAAACATTCCAAGATATTGGAGTAAGCATTAAAAGAAGTTGAGGAGGATCCCTTATTTGTTCAAGTCCTGGTATATAAAATCTCTTGCAAATTGAATTGCTCAACGGCTAGGCATTACTCCATGGACTGTGTTGCTGAACCAGGTAAAAACTACTTGTGTCTATTTATATTATTTGCATACTTGATAGTTAAAGTAACTTTATATTATAGTAAATAGCCTAAAACAGATCTGACGTGAGTTGACAATCTCAGTATGGAGTTCAGATAGAGAACCTCATTGACAAAAGATTCAGCTCCAAGCTGGGATTTATCGAACCGAACTTTCACAGCTACAAGCTTTCCATCACGTAGCTTTCCAAAGTAGACTGATCCAAAGCTACCACGGCCAATCACCTCCTTGAAGTTGTTGGTTGCAGCTTTGATTTCTTTGTGAGTGAAAACTTTAGCCGAATTCCAGTTTCGAATGTCGGCTGCAATACCTTAAATGACAAGAAAGAATGATCACGTAAATGCAAGAATAGTTAAGTTCAAGTGAGAAAAGGGCTTGCATAGTCTTACGTACTTTGTGCGTATGAGACATCATGAGCACTTCTCTTATTCCTCACGTAGAAAAATATTGCTACTGAGATACAGAGTAGAACAAGCAAGGCTCCCCCAGTGACACCAAGTATAATAGCTAAATGGTTATACACAGAAGAAGTGTGCTGCTTTTTGTTTAAGATGGTAACTTGGGGTGTCTCAATTGAAGAAGGGGTCGACGACACGTCGTTGCAAGCCATTGCAGAGAAAGAAAGGCAAAGATTTCCAGATGTTCTGAAGGAAAATGGTACATCAGAATACTGAAACTCAATAGCATTTATAATCATGAAAGATATGAGATGTAAATTCTATACCTAACTTCCAAACTTTCTCTGTTCAAAGATGGTGGAAGAGCACCTTGAAGCCTATTATTTTCCAGATTCCTGAATAGAATGTCAAGCAGTTATCAACATGGTTTATTGAGATCAGAAGAGAAGAGTTTGTATTATAAGAATTCTGAAAATTGCATACAATAAATGAAGGTCATCTAATTCTCCCAAGCTGTCTGGAACTGCCCCCTGTAATCTATTGTGTTGCAAGTCCCTGAATATAAAAAGAAAAACAGCTCTAAAAAATGCAATATTATTGAATTATTGTCAAGAAAATATGTGAAAAAACGGCAGAGAACAAGTGTCTCTTGGTAATATAGAAACAAAACTCACAAAACTTGAAGGTTAACTAAGCCCTCCAAATCGGAACCAAAGGATGTTAGACGATTGAAACTCAGATTCCTGCCAATAATACTTGATTCAATAATTGTCTTAGATTGTTGAGCAAAATAAAAATTGGAGTTTATTAAGGGTTTGAAAATACAATTTCTCAAGATGTTGCAAGCTACCCAAATTCTGAATTTCACCACTAAGTGAAGTGTTGTGCAAATTCCTGGGAATAAAAACAAAAAACCAGCATATTTGGATATAATGAGGAAAATAGTACAAGTAATTGAATGTTTGCTATAATAAGAGAAGAATGGTGAGAGGCCTTACAGTGTCTTAAGATCCAGTAAGTCACCAAAAGTTGGACTAATTGACCTCAGATTTATGTTTGGAAGCTCCCTAAAAAGAGAAAGAACATTAAGTTCAAAACCCAAAATGAAAAAAAAAAAGAAGAGAGAAAAGAAAAGCATAATTGAAAAGGTTTTATGTATAGCTACAATGATGTGACAATGCTTCCTTCACATTTAACATGATCCCATGATATAGGAGAACATGGATCATCCTCCCACCCCAGGTCTAAACCAGTAGATTGCTGAATAACCCCAAGAGCCGAAACTGAAAAAGATTGTAAAGTTAACCAAATATCAAATATTTGAATCATCTCATAAAGTACAAGTATGTATATTAAACACTGTACAGTTACCTGCGGTTGATGAAGCTTCAAATGGAATATCAACAATCTCATATGCTTCAATTGCATTGACTTGAGGATAGAAGCTAGAGCTCTTGAGTGTGATGTTCAAGCTTTTTAGTCCTTTTCGTGTAAAATGTAAAGCACTAACTTCTGAAGTTTTTACAGTATAGTTTGACTGTACGACCTCTCCATTGATCAACACGTCAAAAGAAGAAAAAACAGGAAGAATCCCAGCAAAATAGAGGATGATGTAATAGTCACCAAGCTTATCAAGAGGCAAGTTGTACGCCAAAACATCTCTTCGTGCCAAGACTCTGGCAGTTTGAAGAATGGCAGGTGGGGGACTCTCCTTAAGACTTTCCGAGCCATTGAAACGGTGCTGAATCTTAAACCCAGTTGACACATGAAATGGTGTAAAGTTCTGATCAGAATCCCATATTCGATCGTACGGATCAGAAGGGTACCTGATTTTAGAGAAACCCAGTTAAAGAAAACTGCCAAAACCATAGCATTTATTATGTAAAAGGAGGTTGAAAGTTCATACCTAAGAGAGCCATTTGTGTAACCACAATTGATTCGATGATTCTTCCTGAGAGACTTACGTGGGAAATCTTCCACGCCACTTGTGTAAGCTCCCTGAGGAAGTGGTCGAACCTCGAGTGAGGAAATAACAGGAGAGCCTTTACGTCGAACACCAAGCAAACAAAACGACAGCGTCTCTTTACTAACTGGCCACACAAACTCTTCTATCAGTGGATCATTTTTGGTGAGGTCTACTGTTCTAACAATGGCTGTTCCAAGTGATACAGAGAATTTTGGAGGCTTCCCAAGCCCATCATAGTTTTTGTACACAAACTGAGCTCTGACAAGAACCAAAGAAGATGTATTCTTTAATGGTATTCTATAACATTTTCGACTTCTGGAAACTGGAAAATACCGAGCTGAAACAGTTGATGTGAAGTTGTTTTGTGTATAATTAATGGTAGTTATGTTGCCTGAGTTAATATATTCACTATCTGGGATCCATGACACACCAGATGAATCAGTAAAATTTGAAGTTCCACCACAAGATAAGCTCAAGAAACCTGAAAAAGCAATACCCCATTATGATTAATCAAGCATTAGTTTCACTCTCAAAAGAACTTAAATTACCAAAAGAGAATTAAAAAAAATAAATTGCATACCATCTTGAATATCAGAGAAAGCAACTACCCAAAAGCCAGAAAACAAAATGAAAAACACCCAGGAACTCCTCTGGTCCATGGAAGTATCAGAAGCTTTGAAAATGAAGTAGTCCTCTAGAACAAGAGAGACCAAAAAGACATACCCAACAAACAAAAAATGGATCTTTACCGTTGTGAGCGTAGAAACAGGAATAATTAAGGGGAAAGAAAGAGAAAAAGGGAACTGGGGTTGAGGGAAAATGATTGTTTCTTAGGGTGGGAGTGACAATTTGCTGAAAGTGCAATGAGTAAAGGTGGTTTCTTTCTTCATATATATATATATATGTGTGTGTGTGTATATATATATTGAAGACGTAAAGAGAAGAAAGAAAAGTTCGTTAGGGAAGGAGGTGATGATGGAGGAGGCAGAGGCAAGGTAGGAGTGGCAATTATGATAATGATTTATGATTGGTTGTAAATAGTAGCTTAAGATATACTAAACCAGTAGTGTAGTAGTAGTAGTATAGCAGTGGTTTTTACCATTAACGTTTGTAGCAGTTGAAAAAGTAGTCTTCTGAGGACGATAGCCAACTTTCGGTTGAAGACTAAGTAAGAAAAAAAAAAACACCACACCACCATTCTCGTGTACTCTAACACTATCATGTCATCTCCCTTTAATGTTCTATTTTATTACTAGGTACAACACCTTGTGGTGTGTTATGTTGAACGAGTCCTTAAAGTTAGAGAATTGCGGAGCTCCGATATCGTTATTGGTCTAATTTAATATCGGATCCTACTTTTTTAAATTTAATAAGAATTATGGGGTATCGCTAACCAATCATGAGACGACATCTCAAGGGTGTTAGGCACTTTAAGGTGCCAAATAACAACTCTTAAAGTTATTATTATAGTTGTTCAGGGTGTTGCTTTTTGACAACTTAAAGTGACCAACACCCATTAGTCATATCTCAATAATACTTATTAAATTTGTTGGACCTGATATTAGATTACACCAATAATAGTATGTCAACTCTTTGTAGTGTTTGACACCAATAGTAGTTATTATTTGATAACTTAAAGTGTCCAACACCGATTAGCGATATCTTAAATATTGAACCCGATATTAAATTACATCAATAATAGTATATCAACTCCTTATTCCTTATAGTATTTTACACCAATAGTAATCATTATCAATACTTTATAAAATAACTAATTTACAGAGAATAACTTAAGCTATTGCAAAGAATTTCTTTTGAAGAACACATAGTTATATGGGCTTGGATATTAAATTGGTGTTCATATAACAACATTTTTTTTCTTAAAACGCTGCATAAGCATAAATTAATGAATTCATGCATTATCAAGGAGATGGGAAATTACATTATGTTTGGATAAAATAATTTAAAAGGATTTTATTTTATTTCTTCTTACTTTGATTCACATTAAAAATATAGAAAAAATAAATTTAAATATAGTACAATTTTATAAAATTCAAAACAACTATTAATATATTAAAAAAGAAAAAAATATTCAAAAAAAAATATATGTTACAAAATTTTAGGAAACCATTTTTCTCTATTTGTTTTCTCCTCTTTTTTCTCACAAAATTTTCCTTTAGTATAATTCAAGATTTAAAAAGCCTTAGAGAACAATTAGACCATTTTGAAATTGAATTTTAATAAAAGAACTTTCTCAATGAGACAAGAAAATTACCTTAAATACAACTCATATTCATAGGATTTTTTTTTTTGCCTTTTCACTAAGAAAAAGAGATTTGATTATATATATATATATATATAGAGGGAGCGATTACGATGTATCACTTTTTCTTACAACACTGGTGCATCCTTTTTCTATTTCGGCACTTGGATAGATATAATTTCAAATTTTTTATATGACGGTATTCATTGTAAGTATTTAGAATATCCTGCAAATTTTTAAGAAATTCTGAATAGTTTACGAAGTCGAAAACAGAGTTCAAACTGTCAAATTTTACACGCGTACACAAAAAAACAGGCACGCGTGCAACAGACAGTTTAGACCTTATTTCGGTACCATAATTTATTCAGAATTTCTTGAAAATTTGTAGGATGTTCTAGATAGCTATAATGTACATCATCATATAAATTTTTTTGGAATTATGACTATTCAGATGCCGAAATAGAAAAAGGATGCACCGGTGTTGCAAAAAAAAGAATGCATTATAGTCGTTCCCTATATAAATATTATATTTATAATAAGGAAAAAAAAAGGAGGAAAGTTATGAACATTAAAAGTCAAAGCTTGTAATTGAAGTTTAAGAGGACTAAATTAGTAGAAATAGTGGGAGATGCATAGGATGCTTAAGAAAGCCGCATGAGCATTTATAGCACAATGATATTATTATTACTATTATGCTATCTTATGTAGCTCTTTCTTTTGGCTTTGCTTTCAATTTTATTTATATACTTTACTCCCCAAATATTTGTTTGTGGTTCTAATGCTATCTTTTGTGCAAAGGAAACTACTTACTTTTTTTTTCATTAAAGCAAACAAATAATCATTTTGTAATATGATACTAGGATTGAACAAGACTTGACAATTTTGGTCCATAAATTAGAGAGTAAATATCAAAAGAATAAAAAAAAATGCCAAAATATTTTGAAAGTATCGACAAAATGTCAGGATAATGTTGGCTAGAGCAAAAACTACAAAGAAATTGATTTTTTTTTAATATTAGAGTTGTTTGGTAACACTTAAAAAAATAGTTTTTTATTTAATTAATTAGAAATTTGGAAATTAAACATAAAATGTGTTTGATAACTCTATTTTTATTTATTATTTTTTTAAATTTTAACTAAAATTTATTAAATTTTGAAAATAAAAAAATTTCACTTTCAAATTTTTTTTAAACAGTTTTCATTTTTTCATTTTTTCTTCAAATCAACACCTTATATTGTTAAACAAAAAATAAAAATAGAAATTATCAAACACGTTTATTATTTTTTGTTTTGAAAAACAAAAAACAAAAATGGTTACCAAATATATTTTTATTTTTTAAAAATAAAAAAACAAAAATAAAATAATATTTTCATTTTTGTGTTTAAAAAATTCAAAAACAAAAATTTTACCAAACACAATCATTGCATAAAAAAATCATATCTTTAAAATATTTTTTTTTATAAAGTCAAATATGCAACTATTTATGTTTTGACAGATGAATCAAAACTAAATTTTAATATATAAAATTATTTAAATTATTATTATTGAGAAGTTTTGTGGTAGGCTAGGGTAGTCATTTTTATCTTATCGATACAAAACATTGTCTATATGGGCATGTGGTATTCATTGTAGTTATAATGAACAACTTGTAAGTTTTCGAAAAATTCTGAATAATTTATAGTAACAAAAACAAAGTTCAAATAACTACTTTTACACGCATAAAATAAAAAACAAGTATGCGTACAATAAGTTGTTTGAAATCTGTTTTTGACACTGTAAATTATTTAGAATTTTTTGAAAACTTGCAGGAGATTTACTATAACTACAATGAACATCGTCATGAAAAAAATAGAGTGAAAACTCCTATATATCTATATAGAAAGTATGTTACACATGATAAAAAGTACTATACTACCATATACACTTTCGTTCTTATTACAAAGATAAGAATGTATAAATTACTAGTAGGTAGAAAAAACAATTATTAGAAAAAATTATTTTGACTTTTGTGTTATTGATTAATATTATCAATAAATTTTATATTTTTAGAAAAAATTATATAATATTCTAAAGTATTTCCAAACAAAAAACATCAACAATTTATGTGATAGTTTTGGTTGTGTTTGGTAAAAATTTTGTTTTTGAATCTTTTAAACACAAAAATGGAAATATTATTTTTATTTTTTTAAAATGAAAATATGTTTGGTAACTTTTTTTGTTTTAAAAAACAAAAATAACAAATGTATTTAATAATTTTTATTTTTATTTTTTGTTTAACAATACAAAATGAAGTGATGATGTGAAGAAGAGGAGAAAAAAAACGAAAATTTGAAAATAGTTTAAAAAAAATTTACAGTGAAAAAATTCTATTTTTAAAATTTAAATAATTTTAATTAAAATTTTTAAAAATAATAAATAAAAATAAAGTCAACAAACACAATTTTATGTTTAATTATTAAATTTTTATTTAAATAAAAAAAAAACATTTACAGCACCTTTATAAAATTAGAATATACTAATAATATTTATCTCTCAACAAAAGTGTTTAAAACCAAATCGTCGACAGCAGGGTTCGAACCTGCGCGGGCGAAGCCCAACAGATTTCAAGTCTGTCTCCTTAACCACTCGGACATATCGACATTTGTTTAATCTCAACTTTAAACCTTATTTATACAAAAATTAATTAAATTCGTTTATGGACACTATATCATTATTTTTAACCAACCAAAAAAGAAAGAAAAAAAAACTCTAAATAAAATACAACAAATTATTACATACTTATTTTAAGTAAAATAATTAAAGCGTGTAATTTTAAATCATTTAGTTCTATTTTTAAATTTTTAATGTTAGAAAGTGCACCTCAATTTCAATAGAATTATAAAACTATTTTTTCCCCTTTAATTTTTTTTCCTAATACTTCAATTTATATTATTACTCATCACCGAAATAACGCAAAATTATAATTTTTGCATTAAAAATAACATTTAATATCTAAATAAATTTATTATAGTTTTTTACTCTTTTTCATAAATTTATATTTGAAATTAAATTTTAGTGCTTCTTTTTTTTCCCTTTGTGATTGTTTGGTCTTCTATTGACTGATCTCAGGTATAGTTATAGTAAGAAATAAATTTAATTTGATGAATAAATATAAGTTTATAAGATATGGATATATTTTTCTTATGCATAGTCATTTATCAATCTTTAATATACATAAACATCAAAGTTGTTCATATCTATCTCGAGTGTATTCCTTCTGTACATTAATCAACTATTCAAATCCACTTTCTAAATTCTTATTCTAAGATCATCACATTTTGTATTACCTATAATTCACCCACATCTGATCACTTATGCAATTTAATTTAAATTTAATTCGCTATCAATGTCACTTCATTAATTTACAACATCCATCCATGTAATTTTTTTATTTTCTTAAATATTTTTAAATTACATAGAGCAATATTGATTGCCAAAAGGCTGTAGAGTGAGTTCAATAGGAATAGATGACCAAATAACCAAGTTTGGAGCTTTTCTTTAATGAAGAATTAAAGACCACAAAACCAAAGAGCTGGGTTCTGAGTGAGTAGATAGTAAAAACAAACAAGTAAATGGAAGTGGGTTTTAGTCAGACACAAAAGATAACAAGGTGGCCGTTCATTTTAAAAAATATTAGAAATATGAAATCATTGGATAAAACACAAAGACAAAACCTTAACAAAATTGGAGGTACCTAACTAGTTTTTGGTAAATATTCAGTACTTGACAGCAGAAATAATGTCTAGTTGGGAACCTAATTTCTCATCCGCAGCACTCTCAGCTTTCAACCTAAGTTTGTTCAGCTGCTTCTTCCTCTCGTACGACAGCTGAGCCTTCTCCTTCCTCTTCTTTTCAAGTTCCTGAGCACACAGAAATTTCAGAAAATGAATCTCTCCCTCACATTTTAATATTACATTACATGCCCAAGAATCCCAGATTATTGGAACTAAAACCACTGGCGAAACAATGACAGAAGTCATCACTTTTTGGTCAATTAAACTCGGTCAACACCCAATACATTCTTACAGTTACAGATGAATTAAGCTAGTCTAATTAAGCATTAAAATGCTATCATAATTACTAATTTGAATATCTTGGTAAAGCTAAATACTAAATAAGATAAGTCAACCAAAGCAAAATCTAGATATCTTACTAAAATCTTAAGCAAACATTATCACCAAGTATCTTACTTATTTAACAATCTACATTGTCAATAAGTCCAATCCAAATTCCATCAAGATGATTTCTATAAGCTCAATAAACAAGACAGGAAAATACTAAATAAGATAAGTAAACTTAAGCAAAATCTAGATATCTTACTAAAATCTTAAGCAAACATTATCACCAAGTATCTGACTTACTAGTGCTACAGTCTGGATAATATCATTTTACAATCTACATTGTCAGTAAGTCCAATCCAAATTCTATCAAGCTGGTTTCTATGTTATTAATATTCATTTCATAAGCTCAATAAACAAGACAGAAAACTATAATTTAAGAAGCAAAGCTTACCCTGATGGTGTCATAATGGTTCCATCCAACCTCTGATGATAACCTACCCAACAAGCAGTATTTGTGGCCCTTTTGCAGCCTCAACACCCTAAATTCACATTTTCAATAAAACCCATATCACAAAAACAATCAAATAATAAAACCAAGCTTTGAATAAATCAAATAAAAATACTTACTTGAGAGCATCAGGGATAACCATCCTCTTGGTCTTATCATATGGCGCGGGAACGCCCTCATAGGCCTTCAATCTCTCGAGTGCAGCTGCGCCACGCTTAGTCTTGTGTGGGATCATTCTGCACAGCGAAAAAACGACACCCAAATCGATTTCAGCAAACACGAAACGTTACATTATTGAACTTAGAGCAAAATTGAGGGCAAAAACTGAACCGACCCACGAACGGTACGCCAGAAGATCTTAGCGGGAGCACGGAAGTGAATGGGACCATGGGAAGGCTTGGTGTTCATTCGCTTACGGAGAAACCTCAAGTACTTCATCTTCTGCCTCACGAGACCTCCCGAAATGCAGAGCTCCTCGCATCGAACCACGACCACTTTCTGACCATTCAAAAGCTCCTTCGCCACGATCGACGCCAGCCGACCGAGCATGTGGTGCCTTGCGTCCACCACGACCCTCTTCGCGCAGATCCCTGATCCTGACACCATTTTTGCCCTCTCCCTCTCTCTCTGGTTTTGCGGTGTTTATGGTTATGGAGGTGGAGACTATAAGAATGGAGGAGAACTAGGGTTTCTGGCAGAGAGACTAACAGCGAATCAAATAATTTGGGCCGAGCTCTGTAACATAACACTCATATATTGGATCAAGTATTGTATTGGCCCAAATAATTAAGTTAAGGCTATGTTTGGATTTAAGAAAAAAAAATTATAAATTTTTGATGGGTAGGTAATTATTTGGTATATGTGTTTTTGTAAAGTATCATCTTGGTATTATGAATTTATAAATAATGCTCATTTGATATCCTATATTTTGAAATCGTACATATTTAGTACCCTGTATTTTAAAATCATACATATTTGGTACCCTGTATTTTAAAATTATATATATTTAGTACCCTAAACTCAAATTTAATTAATAAAATTTTACCATTTTAATTAAATTACTCTTAATCATACGAGCTACAAATTATATATAACTGCTGACATTGATCATATTGACAAAATTTTATAAATTAGGATACCAAAATACGGGGTACCATGTGAGCATTATTGAAAACAGAAGGTACCAGAACGATACTTTACAAAAACACAAAGGGTACCAAATGAGTAAATTCTCATTTTTTTAATACAATACCATTATGAATAGTATATTTGTACACAAGTCCAACAAAACTCCTACAAAAAAATTTGAATAATTTATGGTATGGAAAATAAGGTTTGAAATAATATTTTAAAAATTTGCAGGAGGTTTGATGTGACTATAATGAACACTGTCGTATAAATAAAATTAGATCATAATTTATACACGTGTGCAAAAATATACGATTCACCGTAATAGTGGATATAACTGTGCACCATTATAGTCATGTCCTATATTTATAATTGTTATAAATTTTATAAAATTATATTATATCTGTTTTTAATTTTCTAAAAAAAGAATTATAACATTTTTTGTTTAAATGTCAACATGAAAAAATAAAATTATTTGATTTTTTTTTTTCTAAAATCCATAATCCAAATTAAAAGGTCAAAGTCCAATTCATATTGGAAAACTAAATACCAAACTATTTAACTAAATTAACCAAATTTACATACGTTACTATCTTTATTAAATTTCTACCTTTTTTCATATATAAACTTATCAAATTATCAAGTAAAACAAGCAAAATTAGAAGATTAATTAATTGAAGAGGAGAAAAACCCAGCCTCTGTTTAGGCTTGGGTGGGGGCTTTGGCCGCAAGAAAGTTGCAAGAGGAGGTTTGCCAAATTTCGTTGCTCATTGGTCGTCTCCGATGGCTCCCTAGTTTTGGTCTGCATATCCATTCCATTCTTCTCGTAAGACGTCTCCGGTATGTCTACATAACTGGTCTGTGCATCCAAGGTTTTCTAGGCGCTAGTTAATGTACTGCAGTCCTCAAAGGAGGAAGGTGGGAAGAGGTCTTGGGCATGTGTGGGCGGGTTTGGTTGTTGGAGAGTACATTGGAGAGGTTGATGGTAGTCGAGGACTTGGTTCGTTGGGATTTTCTCTTGCTTTTGCATATTAATTTTTGTTAAGTGCTTTTTAGTTTCATTGTTTGTTGTCTAGTTTAATATGTTATTTTAAATAATGGTGTTTATCATTAATAGTCACTCTTTCACTATTGGAATTAGTGATTCCCATGACGATATTGTGTCAATGATGGCTGTCGTATACCACACAAATTTAACAATAATTTTTCTTTCAATACTTTCAATTATTTCAGTATAATAGCAAGTACAAGTCGAACCCACGAAAACTATTGTTCAACTTATTATTCAATAATTAACTCTAAAACTTAAAATGGGATTTTGATTTTTAATGCAAAATTAAATAACATAAATTAGAAAGCAAAATAAAGATTTAGATTACGATAATAAATATTATTCTAATTTCTCAATTAAACTATTAACCCCGCAGATAACACGCTGAAGCAGTCAATTATCCCAGTCTCCCTATTATAAGTAATCAAGGCGAAGCGCTCAATAATTAACTCTTTTATCTAAGCAATAAATCTATGAAGCATACAATCTATTTAACTTAGATAAATCATTAAGTTCTATGGAAACAAGTTAATATAGGCAATAAATTAATGAAGCATATAATTCATTTAACCTAGGTTCTATTTTTCATCACAATCAATAATTCTTTTGACTTAACTATCAATTGCAATTTATCACATACACTTAGAATCCTAAACTATTAGATGAGTAGTAATTCTAAGATGACAATTGAACAATGTAAAACCTTAATTAGTTGGCTACCTAACAAGAAATCACAAAATTCATAATATTCAATTGGAAAAATATAAACAATCTAATATTGAGAGAAATTGAAGAACAATATTCATTATCAATAATCAAGAATTCATGTCTTGGGTTTTGAATTAACCCTTAACCTAAAAAGACTCTACTCCATAATTGTAATCAT
Organism: Humulus lupulus; assembly: GCF_963169125.1. Lineage (NCBI taxonomy): Eukaryota > Viridiplantae > Streptophyta > Magnoliopsida > Rosales > Cannabaceae > Humulus > Humulus lupulus. Next base: position 4,146,074 of record NC_084793.1, read on the forward strand.
AATCACAAACATAATTATAATTAAAATTATAGAGGTTAAGGAAAGAAAAGAAACTAGATGGATGAACAAGATTGTTGTCGCGTTGTAGTCTTCTTTCCAGCCCCTTCAGAGTCTCTTTTTCTCTCTAAACCGTAATCAAAACTTAATCTAAAATTAACCCTAATAATTATTTATAGTCTCAATTAAATTCTAATTAAAAAGAAACAAAAAATCTGAAAACGACGTCGCGAGCCGCGGCCTAGAACGAAATCTGTGCCTAAATCTGCCCCTCAGGCAGCGGCCTGAAATTTTCGCGCAGCGGCCTGTCTGGAAGAAAAAAATTCTGACATTGCAATTTCCATTTAAAGTGTCGCGGCCTACCTCAAAATTCTTTAATTCTTGATCTTAGAAAGCTTCCATGTTGCCACCACTTCTACATTTCAATCCCAAAAGCCTTGAATACTCCTAAAACTTTATTTTAACTACATTTGCCATCAAAATGTCAGATTTATCATCATAAAACGCAACGTAGAAAATATGTTGTAGAATCACGAAACTTAGTGAAAACTATTAAAAATGCTATCATAACACCATCCAAGCATAGAAAAACTTAACAAATATTAATACAAAAATGACCTTATCAGTCACACTATTTTAGTTGAGTTAATCAACGGACTTAGTTCGGTCAACACTTAGTTGTTTATATTATAAAAAGCACTATATTGTCGTGTGATATCTCTCTCTCTCTTCCCATGGCTCGGATGAAGAAAGGTATATCGAAGCCGGTGTTGATTCCCGATGAGGTGGTGGACGACCTCCCTTCGATCCAAGTTGAGGTATCTGATCTGTTACCTGATGATGAATTTCATGATCCATGTGATGAACTGGAGCTGGAACGTGGTGTTGAGGTGAAGCGGGTTGGAAGTGCGAACCGTTCCTCTCCTACCCCGGTGAGTTGGGCTGAGGAAGCGGAGGGTTCTGAATTCCAGAGATCAGCTAAGGAAGTGTGGAGTAGGTTTAAGTCGAACCAGGTACCCACGCCCTCTACTCGTCTGAATTTTACTGAACCTATGAAATTGGGTGACCAAGTTGTGGCCCGATTAGATATGGAGGAGGTTGAGACTGAAGCTTCGTTTTGGAAGAATGCGATTGTTTGCATTGTCCTGGGAGCTAACCCACCTTTTCGAGTATTTGAAGGATTTGTCAAGAGAATTTGGGGCAGCTTGGGTGTTGATAAGATAGTGAGAATGCATTCAGGTTTTACCCTTGTTAATTTCAGGGATGAAGCTACACGGGATCTGATTTTGGAAACGGGAGTTATACATTTTGATAAAAAAACCGGTGGTTCTTCGTCCTTGGACACCAGATATGGACTCTATGAGAATGGTCAAGTCGGTACCGGTTTGGATTAGGCTGAATGGTTTGGGTTTGCAATACTGGGGAACCAATTGTCTCAGTGCTATGGTGAGCACAATTGGGAGGCCGGTTATGGTGGATAAAGTGACGCAAAGTAGATCGATGGTGAAATATGCGAGGATATTGGTGGATATGGAGATTACGGATCATCCTCCGAAATCTATTTCTTTTATTAATGAAAGGGATCAAATAACTGAACAATTGGTGGAGTATGAATGGCTTCCCTCTAAGTGTGCTGCCTGCTCGAATTTAGGTCATGTTATGGCAAATTGTAACAAGAATACTGGTTTGAGTTGGAGGAAGAAACCTACTACTGAGAATGGTGCTAGTACAGACAAGAACATATTCAATGCAGAGGAGGAGATTCAACAACCCTCTGAGTATGTTAGTCCTGATCCCAGAGCGTGTAATGCATCTAATATTGGAGAGGAAGAGAGGGCCAGTAGTTCTCCAGAGCAAAATGTTTCAAAGGGTAGTAGTGATGTTCAGGATAACTCAAAAGTTACTCAGCAAGCTGGAAAAGGGAATTCTGAGGTTGCAGGAAGCTGGATTACTCCCAAAAGGAGAGGTGCTAGACAAGGGGTGGCAAATGTTCACAAGTCTGATTTAGCTCAGGGCAAGGCTATTTCGGGCAATGGATATGCTGTGCTGCAAGATTCAGGGATTGGTCATTTGGTTACTAATTCTATCCCAATCAAGTGATGGAAGTTTGCAATATGATAGGGTGGAATGTGAGGGGTATGAATAAAAAAGATAAGCAAAATGCTATTCTTAGTATATGTAAGGAGAATAAGGTTGGTTTTGGAGCTTTCTTTAAGACTAAGTTGAAACATGAGAAAATTAAAGAAGTTTTTGAGAATAATTTTCATAATTGGGATTACTTTTCTAGTCCTATTGTTTATGGTAGGATCTTAGTTGTTTGGCAAACTAATTTTGTGAAGGTTGATATTTTACTTGAAGATCCCCAACTTGTTCATTGTCGGATCAAAGTGAGTGGCCAGCAGGATTTTTTCTTCGCTACAGTGGTTTATGGAAGCAATTCTATGGGGGAGAGGAAACATCTTTGGGATAAATTAGCTAGTATTGGCCAATTAAAGGTTCCTTGGATAATTTTTGGAGATTTTAATGCCATGTTTAGCTACCAAGATAGGATTGGTGGGAGACAAGTCCTTGCTAAGGACATAGCTGATGCTCAAGATTGGTTGGCTTTAGGCCAAGTTGAGGAACTTAAATGTGAGGGAGCTCTCTATTCGTGGTCGAACAAACAGGAGGCAGGAGACCGTATTTTCTCTAAATTAGATAGAGTGTTTATTAATGATTTGTGGCTGGATGTTTTTCCAAAAACTGAAGCTCGCTTCAAATGGGACTACATTTCTGATCATAGTTTCTATGTGATTCGTAATCAGGAAGTTAACAAGGTGGGATTTATCCCATTTCGTTTTGGTAACCACTGGATGCAGTATAGAGGCTACAGAGAAGCTGTTCTTCGCTGTTGGAATGCGCCAGTTGTTTCTGGTGGAGGTCTTTGCAAGGTAGTCCAGAAATTGTATCGGGTGAAGCATATTTTGAAGAGGTTTAACAGAGAGGAGGTTGGTGATATTGTTTTGAGTTATAGGGAGGCCAAGGAGGAATATAGTAGAGTTCATGAGGCTTTGGCTTCTAATCCTTCAGATCTGTCTCTGTATCAATCAGTTACTCAAGCTCAACTCAATGTTTCAGTAATGCAGAGCCGTTATGCCAGTTTTCTCAAACAGCAGAGTAAACTTAATTGGATTAAGTTTAGTGATGATAATTCTAGATTTTTTCATGCATTTATGCGAAAAAGAAGAGTTGATAATAGAATTTCTTCCTTCACAATAGGAGGCAAAACAGAAGAGGATTACTCTAAAGTTGTTGAGCATTTTCTTTCTCATTTCAAGAATTTTATGGGGAGGAGAAATTTGGCTTCAATGGAGATTGATAAAAGCTGTTTTCTTCAGGGAAACAGATTGTCTCTGGAGCTCCAAGTCAGACTTCTGAGACCTTTTACCAAGAGTGATGTGAAGAAGGCTCTATTTAGCATTCACTCCTTTAAGAGTCCTGGTTTGGATGGCTTTGGCTCGGGATTCTTTAAGGGGTTATGGTCTGATATTGGTGCTGAAATTACTTCTGCTGTGTTGGATTTCTTTCAGGATGGTTACTTGCCGAAGGATCTGAATGAAACTGTGATTTCTCTCATTCCTAAGATTGCTGATCCGAGTTCAGCTAGTGACTATCGTCCTATTGCGTGTTGTAACACTCTCTATAAGTGTATATCGAAGATGATTTGCTTTAGACTTTCGAAAGTGCTTCCCTTCCTTGTTCATAGTAATCAAGGGGCTTTTATAAAAAATAGAGTTCTAGCTCATAATATTATGATATTCCAATATCTCCTCAAAGGGTACACTAGAAATAATATTTTAGCTAGATGTTTAATGAAGATTGATCTGAGTAAGGCTTACGACACAGTTGATTGGTATTTTGTGGAGGAGTTGCTTAAACATCTTTGTTTTCCCTCTAGATTTATTGGCTGGATTCTAGTTTGCTTAAAAGGTACCAACTACAATTTGTTAATGAATGGGAGAATTCAGGGCTCTTTCAAAGGGGAAAAAGGCCTTCAGCAAGGGGACCCCATGTCTCCTCTCTTGTTTGTGCTCATTATGGAGTACCTCACTCGTTTATTAGCACATTACTCTGACAAAAAAGGCTTTGGTTATCATCCTTTGTGTAAACATCTTAGGTTGACTAACCTTTGTTTTGCAGATGATTTGATTATCTTTTGTAAAGGTAATGTCAGTTCAGTGAGTAAGATTTATGAAGCCTTCTCTGCGTTTTGTGATTCTACTGGGTTTTCTGCGAATAAATCTAAATCCCATATCTATTTTGGAGGGGTGAAGGATTCCATCAAAGCTCAGATTCTTGAGTTGTTGCAAATGGAAGAAGGCTCCTTTCCTTTGAAGTACTTGGGGGTTCCTCTTCAGCCTACCAAGTGGAAAGCTTCAGACTGTGGGGTGATTCTAGATAAGTTGAACAAGAAGCTTAATTGTTAGGCGAGTAGAAACTTGTCTTTTGCTGGTCGTGCCCAACTTATACACTCAGTTTTGCTTGGTATTAGGAACTTTTGGATGAGTATATTCATTCTTCCTTCCAAGATTACTGCTGCCATTGATAAGAGCTGTCGGGATTTTCTTTGGGGATCTAATGGGAATAGAAGTAAGATGCATCTCCCTTCGTGGGAAAATGTTTGTCTCCCTAAAAAGATGGGTGGTATTGGTTTCCGTGAGGGTAAGAAATGGAACTTGGCGTTGATGGCTAACTTTATTTGGGCGATTACTTCCAAGCAAGACTGCCTGTGGGTCAAGTGGATTAGTTCCATCTATTTGAAGAGTTTAACGTTTGGAATGTGCCTATTAGTCAAGATATGAGCTGGTATATCAAGAAATTATTGAGGCTGAGACATGTTATAGATGAGGGAAGCTTGATGCTAGCTGTTAAGGGAGGTAAATTTCATAGTAAACACTTCTATTCCTCTCTTATTTCTGCGCATTCTGTGGGTTACGCTGAGACAGTTTGGAACAAACTTATTATGCCCAAGCACAGGTTCATTTACTGGCAGATTTTCAATAATCAGTTGCTTACTAGAGACCACTTGTGCCGGTTCATGCATATTTCCTATGATCTTTGCCCTGTGTGTGAGTCCGGCTTGGAAACCCATAGCCATTTGTTCATGGAGTGTATATATTCCAGGAAAGTGTTTGAGAAAATTGGTAGATGGCTGAGTTTTTTCCATTGGCCTTAATCTTATGAGGAGCTTACTCATTGGTGCTTATTGGCTAAGCATAACTTGAAGAACCAGATAATTAATGCAGTTATATCAGCCTCCTGGTATTTCATTTGGTGCAACAGAAATAGATGTATTTTCAAGTCAGTTTGTAAAATGGCCAGCAGCATTAGTTTGGAAATCAAAGATGTAGTTAAGTATAGAGTATTGAGTTTGGGTTCTTTTTCTCATAGAAAAAGGGATGTATATTTACGCAAGATTGTAGAAAGCTGGTAGTTGTTTCTTTGTAGCTTTTTCTTGTTGTTTGGTTGAGTTTGCAGTCTGCTGATCTGTAGCAGCTGCTCTCTTTGTTTTGTAATTTTGGTTTGTTTTGAATAAAGTTTTTTTTTGTTAAAAAAAAAACACTTAGTTGTTTATTGATCCCTGCATGAAGCACTAGTGATTGTAGGATTTATAGTTCATTGCTTTATTTCCAACAATAGTACCTCTATTTTTTTGATAGATTACTTGTCTTTAGTCATTATTGATGGTTAATATTGTAAACTGCTTGATAAATCTATGTTAATCATTTGAATTTGTTTCATAAGCAATTCAACTTATTATGTAAATTATTGAATTGATCAATATAATACTAGGAATCAATAATAGAATCCACCTATGGTTCCATTAAATTCCTAAAATAGTGCTACCAAAATGAGAACACCACCAATTTTTTTTGGCAAAATAATATAGGGGTACTTTTGTGAAAAAATTATAAACATGCGTATGTAATACAATTTTCCACACCTATAAATGAAAAAATAAAAGTCTAAATAGACTACACGACAGCATCACATGCCATTTTTTTTTTCCCCTAGTAATGTTCATATAATATTCTGTATTTTAAAATTATACATATTTTTTTTTGAAAAACCAGAGAACTCTGTATTAATAACTATCAGTCTGCAAAATTGCATACAACGCAAGAGGAATAGTTTCCCCAGTGAATCTACGATCAGGAGTACAACAAGAATAGCGGGCCAACCAATGCGCCGCCTTGTTCCCTGAACGTTTAACAAAAGAACAAATTACATTTGACAAAGAATGAAGTAACCGCTTGCAATCAGAAATAATCAATCCAGTAGGCGACATCAGCTCTGAAGAACAACACATCGCCTGGACCAACTGAAGACAATCCAGTTCAATCACATAACTCAGAGGAGGAACATGATGCAAGGTTACTACTTCCGCCTCCCTTTCTTTGATCCAGCTAAGCACCTCCTTCAGGCCAATTGATTCAGCAAGAAGAGGAGAAACACTACCAGTTCTAGAGCCCAAAGCTGCCTCTAGAAGATTACCAATGTGATCCCTCGCAATCCACCCATAGCCAAATCGCCCTTCAGCCGTGAAAATTGATGCATCGCAATTAATCTTAATAGTTCCTTGTCTTGGTTTGGTCCAACGCTCAACAGAGACAGAAGACTCCCGAGCCTCCTGATGAAAATCCCCTCCATTCGATTGAGCAACCATCCAGCTATCAAGATAAGTAATTGCCTGAAACACCACCCTTTCTATCCCAGCTTCTTTGGCCTTCCAAACTCGGTCATTTCGGGCTTTCCAGATTGCCCAACAAACAGCTGAAATTTTGCCAATCATATCGGCGGTGTGTTGAGTACAAATATCTGCAAACCAGCTATTGAAGGTTAGAAATCCCCTCTGCGAGAAGCCAGCCACCACCTTCGACATACATTGTTTAGCAAACGGACACTCCACTAGACAGTGGAAAGTGGTTTCAGGGCCTCCACGACACAGAGTACAAATGTTATCTACAGGCACAAATCTCATTTTCAGATTGTGAGCAGTGGGTAAACAATGACTAAGAGCTCTCCACATGAAATTCTTAATTTTTGGGGGAATTTTTAACTTCCAAAATTTACCCCAAAAACTAAGGCTGTCATTCATCTCCCATTGACCATTGAGTTCTTGAAGAAAGTGGTATGCACTTTTAACTGAGTAAACCCCATACTGTTCTTTCACCCAATACCACACATCTCTGTCTTCAAATTCACTCAGAGGTATGCTCCGAATAAGAGTCATGTCCCTATCATTAAAGAGATCCTCCAACATTTCTTCATCCCATTCTTTCCTGTTATTTTTCATTAAGCTGGAGACATAATTATTCTGAAGACCTGGGTGAACCGAATGGACAAAAGGGTCATTCGGGTTAGGAAGCCAAGGTTGATTCAAGATGGGAATATCCCTCCCCGATCCAACCCTCCAACGAACCCCTCGCCGAACCAAATCTTGAGCCGCCAGAACACTCCGCCAGATGAAACTAGGGTTAGACCCCAAACCAGCCTCCAAAAACGATCCCCTTGGGTAATATCGAGCTGAAAAAAATCGTCCCACCAGAGAGTTAGGATTTGTGAGGAGCCTCCATCCCTGCTTACCTAACATGGCCAGATTAAACTCCTTCAATTTTCGAAACCCAAGGCCACCTTTGTTTTTGTGAAGAGTGAGTTTGCCCCAATTCTTCCAGTGAATCCCTCTTCTTGCTGAAGCCGATGTTTGCCACCAGAACTGGCTCATAAACCTCTCCATATCCTTACAAACACCATCTGGTAATAAAAATACGCTCATGGCATAGGACGGCAAGGATTGAACAACCGATTTGATAAGAATCTCTTTACCTGCTCTTGAAAGTTATTTACTGTGCCAGCTTTGAATCCGTTTTCTGACTCTTTCCTTTAGAAACCCAAACACAGCACTCTTTTGTCTCCCTACTATATTCGGCAAACCCAAATACTGAGTATGCTCATTAGCTTCCATCATATTAAGGACCCTAAGCACATCTGCTCTCTCCTGCTGCTCTGTATTTTTACTAAAGAAAACTGAAGATTTCTGGAGATTAATCCTTTGCCCCGAAGCTCTCTCGAAAGTGGCCAATAAATCCATAACTATGCTAGCCTCCCTGACATTTGCTTTACAAAAAAGATAGCTGTCGTCAGCAAAAAGTAGATGAGAGACCATAGGAGCCCCACGTGCCACCTTGCATCCATGTAACCATTTTTTCTCCTCTGCTTTTCTGATGAGACCCGATAGCCCCTCTGCCCCAATAATGAATAAATACAGTGATAAAGGGTCACCCTGCCTGATCCCACGTGTCGGAATGATAGGGCCATGCATTTCTCCACCATGAACAATCTTATAAGTCACCGAGCGCACACAGTCCATAATCAATTGAACCCACCGGTCTGAAAAACCCATCTGTATCATTATCCTCTGTAAAAACTCCCATTCCAGCCTGTCATATGCCTTGCTCATATCGAGCTTCAAGGCCATATACCCCCTAGTGCCTTGCTGTTTCCTTCTCAAGTAATGAAGAATCTCAAAGGAGATCATAACATTGTCAGTGATCAATCTACCCGGGATAAACGCACTTTGGTGGTCGGAGACTACAGTCCCTAGAAGACCTTTCAATCGATTAGCTAGCACTTTGGTAATGATCTTCATCAAGACGTTACAAAGAGCTATGGGACGCAAATCCCCCATAGTCATTGGATCTTTTTTCTTGGGAATAAGAACCAAATTGGTCTCATTAATCCCTCTAGGCAGTAAGCTATCACTGAAATAATTTCGAACCACCTGGATCACGTCTGGCCCAACCACAGGCCAAAATTTCTGATAAAAAGCTGCTGTCATGCCATCCGGTCCCGGCGCTTTGTCCGGGTGCATCTGAAATAAAGCATCTTTAACTTCAGAATCCTCCACTGGCCGCACCAAATTCAAATTATGCTCCTGCGTGACAGTATGAGGAATGCCTGCTAAAATTTCCTCAACTTCTGTGTTCTCTGATGCAAAAATCCTTTTGTAGTAGTCAAACATAATCTCAGCTAAACCATCTCCCCACTCTTTCCACCTGCCATCCTCCCCTTGAAGCCTGTGTATTTGGTTATTCTTTCTACGAGCACTTGTCGAGGCATGAAAAAATTTACTATTCATATCCCCTCCTTTGAGCCACAGTTGCTTAGACCGCTGTCGCCAATAAACCTCCTTTTGATGGAGTATTTCACCGAGATTACGCTTTGCATCCAGGAAAGCGGCCACCGACTGAGCATCGTTTCGATTCCTGAACCGCTTCATAGTGAGCTTGCAAAGATGAATACGATTCCGAAAGTTCCCCGTGATGGTATGACCCCAGCTTCTAAGGGCTCGCTTGCAGGCATCCATTTTTTCTTGAAACGAAACCAAATCAGGCGACTCCCAGGTTCCTTTTACGATATCAACACAGCTCGGCTCTCTGAGCCAAGCGTTCTCAAAGCGAAACGCAGAAAAGCGATAAGAAATGTCTCTGTAAAGCGGGTCAAGAAATAGAGGACTATGATCCGACGTAGCCCCCTCCAAGTTGAATAAACGAGCTGAATGGAACCTATGCATCCAGCTTGCACAAACCATTGCCCTGTCAAGTTTAGCCTGTATCCAGTTTGACGAACCTCTTCCCCTTTCCCATGTGTAAGGATGCCCAGAAAGATCCAAATCATGCAACCCACATTCCTCAACCGCCCTAGCAAACCCCTCAATCAACCCTGCAGGATACGGATTACCTCCAAGCTTATCCAACTGACTAATAACATTGTTAAAATCGCCAATCAAACACCAAGGCAACAGGGATTCATCCTTCAACCGACGCATTAGATTCCAGGTATTTCAACGAAGAGCCCTATTTGGCTCACCATACAATCCTGTCAACCTCCATGTCTCCAGACCGCCTATGCTAACCTCAACATCAATGTGATTATGCGAATAACCTCGAACTACAATCTCATCCATGTTCTTCCATAACAAAGCTAGACCACCTCCCCTGCCCACTGCATCCACCACAAAACACCCCTCAAATTGTAATTGCCTAGCCACAGCTTCTATCCGATCTTTATAACAAATAGTCTCGCACAAAAAAACAATCTTGGGTTTCTTTTGATATATAATATCTTTTAGGAATTGAACAGTCCCTGGGTTCCCAAGCCCACGGCAATTCCAGCTTAGGACGCTCATGATTGTCGGCGAGCCCCCCCCAAGGAACCCGCACCATATCTGTTTTTTGATACTGCATCCTCCTGTCTGTTTTCATTGTCACCAGTTGACCCATTGATATCGGATGAGTCTATATGATCCTTCTCACTTTCAACCCCAATGCCCATCTCAACATCACTTGTCTTCCTCATCTCGCTGCTCTCCACGTGGCTAGCTATTTCAGTTCTCCTTCGTTTTGCTTCCAAGATCACCTCATTCTCCTCTTGGAAGATTCCTTCATTACCCGTATCTGGTACAATATTCTTTCCCTTGTGATTCCCATTCAATGCTGCATTACTGCCTCCATCATGAATGCGTATCCCTGACATACCGCCTACCTGCTCGGGGTTTCTGATCTCTCTGCCACCCCTACCATGAGTGCCTACACTGTTGATCCCTGCCCCTGATCGTCCCTGCTCATCCAGATGAATCTGCGAAACCGACCCCGCTACCAACCACTTTGCTCCAGCCGCATATTTGATACGTTTCAGAGCCGCCTTCATGAATAATCCATAGTGCTTGACAATGGTGTCGGCTGGTTGTTCAAAGATTTTCGGACAATACCTCTCAGAGTGGCCTATGATACCACATATAAAACAGAACGTAGGAACAAATTCATATTTGAAATTTGCCCAGCATTCAACCCCCGCTTTCTTCTTCAGTTTCTTCCTTCTCTTGAGAGGGACATCAATATCGACAGTAACCCGTATTCGAAGGTACTCCCGCCAGACCCCTATGAAGTTGTTTTCATCACTTTTGACGAACGTACCAATGAAATTTCCAAGGTCTCGAACAATCCTTTCTGACATGAACTCCGGATGCAAGTCATGAACTTGGACCCACATGTCCAACGTATGAAGATGGACCTCCCTTGGTATGTCTCCTGGCTTCAGTCTTGCAAATATTAGTGGAACTTTATTGAACGTCCACGGGCTTCCTTCAAGAACGCGTTCAAGATCAATGGAATGATACCGTTGAAATAAATATCGATTCGGACCAATTTCTTTGACATAAAGACCCTTCCCTGGCTTCCAGAGTAGAGCCATCATGTTTCGCATGGCTTCAAAGTCGACTGGATTATCCACCAAGAACCGCCCCACTAAGCACCAACGTAGATCAATCAACGGGTCATCAATGGCCGATTCCTCATATTCCGCTTCAGCGTCCTCTCCTTCCAATAGTTGCAGATCCGCACATCTAGACGTCAACTCTGCCACCTCTTCATCTCTGTCAGCCATTGTATCGCCACCAACCCCAGTCAAACCTTGCTTTCCAAGAAACGAAAACTTTCTGTTGACCTTCGATGACTCACGCGAGAGAGAAAACATACGACCTAGTCACCAGACTAGACTTTGCACATTGAGAATTGATTAAAAAATTATACATATTTAGTACTTAGACTTAAATTTAATAAATAAAATTTTATTAATATAACAAAATTATTATTAATTTATGTAATTAAGAAGATAAATTTAAATTTAAAATTCATATAACGCAATTTAATTAAATTAGTAAAATTTTATTAATTAAATTTAAATTTAAGATAATAAATATATAAAATTTTAAAATAAACAAATATATCCTATTTTAAGAATATAAGATAACAAATAATCATTATTTTAAACACAATCTATCAAAACCATACTTTTATTTATTATTATTTTTGTATGCAAATTGAGTGAACCTGGACATTTTTAACGCTCTCGAAGCAAATAAGGAGAGGAATTGGCTTGGCTGTGCCTCAAACAGAGAAGAAGCTATTCCTTTTGCGACCAACATGTCCACCTCTGCTACACCTGATAATCAGGTCAACCCCAATCCGCCTTTGCAGGTACTTCTACTTCTTCTAACCATGGATTCAACTTTATTTCGATCCGTACTCTCATGGGTCTTTCTTATATAACTCATATTTATATTTTTATGTGATCTCTTTTGTGATTTGTGCTTGAACTGGAAATGGGTTTTCTTCCTTTCTTTCAACAATTTGGTTTCACCCCTCTTATGTAATTTTTGGGTTACTTTATATTCTATTCATCTATATGTTCAAAGCTGAACTATTGCAAATGTTTCCCTTTTTTGAATGAAAATCATGTCTTTATTTTTATTTTTTTTTGGTCTATGGATTCTTCAAATTTGGCTCTGATTGAATGCTATTGTTAAGCTATGATGCTTCTTGGAGTTGCCTTTGGCTTTTGTGTAACTCAATACATATTGAAGTCGCAGCACTTTACATGCATGTAAAAGATCAAAACTCTCACGAAATTTGAGCTGTGCTTGATTAAGATTTTTATTAACTATCTCAAATTCTGCATTATACAAAACCTTGTTCCTCAAAGCCATCTACTGTGAGTTAACCTTGATGATTATGGTAGAACATGTATGTAGTTTGGGATGGAGTACATTATTGTTATTTTCATACCCAAGATCAAAGATTTGCTTCATTGCCTATTCATAAATTGGAAGCATTTGTAGGCTCTGAACACTTGTGTATTTAGTGCTTGATGTCTTGTTGGTTTTGTTTAAAAAGTTAAGATTCAAAATAAAAATGTTATAATGGAGGCTGTCTCTGATGGACCAATTAAACAAAGGGTTCTTCTCTATTTTGCTGAAATGATTACTATCTGATGTTATGGATCAGTTTCTGTTTTTTATTTCTCTATGTTCTCTAGTTAAACAGAATTAAAATAAAGAAATAGATTAGGATTCAAGGACAAAAGGGATAACTCTATTTTTAACTCTTTACATGTTAAATCTTGTCATTCAAAGAAATAGTTTTACTTTGTTGCTTTTGTTTTATTTTTTAATTATGTTTTGGTGCTTGGTTAAAGGACAGAACTCGATCATGCTGTAATTGTTAAACAAATGATTCCCGCGCTTTATGTTGTTACCTTTTTTTTCTTCCAGTAAATGGTGTTTTTCTTTTTACTCTGGTAGGTTGCAAAGCGTTTGGAGAAGTTCAAAACAACAATATTCACCCAAATGAGTAATCTAGCTGCTAAACATGGAGCAATAAACCTTGGTCAAGGATTCCCCAACTTTGACGGTCCTGATTTTGTGAAGGAAGCAGCCATTCAAGCCATCAAGGATGGAAAGAATCAATATGCTCGTGGCTGTGGAGTTCCAGACTTGAACTCGGCCATAGCTGAGCGATTCAAGAAAGATACGGGTCTTGTGGCAGACCCCGAGAAAGAAATTACTGTTACTTCTGGGTGCACTGAAGCTATTGCTGCTACTATGTGGGGCTTGATAAATCCTGGTGATGAGGTTATCCTTTTTGCACCTTTTTATGATTCTTATGAAGCTACTTTATCCATGGCTGGTGCTAAAGTTAAGGGCATCACATTGCGCCCTCCGGATTTCGCTGTACCTATTGAGGAGCTCAAGTCCACAATTTCGAAGAATACTCGTGCAATCCTTATAAACACTCCACACAATCCAACTGGAAAGATGTTCACTCGGGAAGAACTCAGTACAATTGCATCTCTTTGCATTGAAAATGATGTGTTGGTTTTTTCAGATGAAGTTTATGATAAGTTGGCTTTTGAAATGGATCACATTTCTATGGCCTCTCTTCCAGGAATGTATGAGCGAACTGTGACATTGAATTCGTTAGGAAAGACATTCTCGTTGACGGGTTGGAAGATAGGGTGGGCAATAGCTCCTCCACATCTGACATGGGGAGTGCGGCAGGCACATACGTTTCTCACATTTGCTACATCCACTCCCATGCAGTGGGCTGCTACCACTGCTCTTAGAGCTCCAGATTCTTACTATGAGGAGCTAAGGAGGGATTACAATGCAAAGAAGGCAATTTTGGTTCAAGGGTTGGAGGCTGTTGGATTCAAGGTCTATCCATCAAGTGGTACTTACTTTGTGGTTGTAGATCACACCCCTTTCGGATTGGCCAACGATGACATTCAGTTTTGTGAGTATTTAATCAAAGAAGTTGGGGTGGTGGCCATTCCGACGAGCGTGTTTTACTTGAACCCAGAAGAAGGAAAGAACTTAGTCAGATTTACCTTCTGCAAAGACGAGGCAACTCTTAGAGCTGCCGTAGAAAGAATGAAGGAGAAGCTCTTGAGAAGTAAGTAACTTGTTAATGTTTTGATTTTCTTGTTTATTTATTTTTCTCAAAATAATCGAGCTCGGTTGTGGTCTTGGTGGGTGATGAAAATATTTATAGCATTGCACCATATGGTATAATGATTAGACTATTTGATATTGAGTTTCACACAAGTGCGTGCAATTTAAATATGTGAGATTCGATATTAAATCAGTGTTGACACAAGATATAAATGTTCCAAATTATTTCAAAGATGTATGTTGCTGTTAGAGTTGAGTAAGGTAATAAATATCACACACCATGCTTTTTTTTTTTTGAAAGATCACACAATGTTATTTTCATCAATAGAAATTTTATGAACATATTGGCTATCAAGTTTGTCAGGTTTTTGTTTTTGTTATTATTATTTTCTTTTTTACATTATTGGTGGAGAAAGATTTGAATTTGGGATTTTTTTTTTTTTGTGAAGAAAAATATAGTGTTATTGAGCTATGTAGGTTAATACCAGTTTATGTAGGTTTATTTAACCGATTGCATATGGGTTTTGGGGTAAGATAGAATAACTATATTTGTGTGTGTAGTTTTCGGAATAGATGATCACAAATAGATACCAGTCATAAAAATTTAGATTTATTAGTAAAATCTTGTTTAAATTTAAAAATTCAAGCAAAAAATATTGATATATATATTCATCTGCCAAGATTTTGTTGCATGTCCTATACATTACATGGTATCTATAATAAATTTGATTTATATTAAAGGGATTAAATTGATAGAATATAGATTTAAGCTAAGAAATTAGTGTTCTTTAACTTGAAGAAGAATATGAAATCTAAGAAATTACAAGTATACAATAAGAGGTTGGAATGGAATGAAGATTCCTATTTTTGGGTTTGGTTTGGAGTTTGGAGCATGGTAATGAAATAATAATTCCTATGTTTAGTGGAATTTTCATTCCACTAAAACCATTGTAAATGAATCTTTTTCAAAATAATATTAGAAAAAAAAAAAGTGAAATGACCATTTTGTTGCAAATCTTTTTATTGAATATTAAAATAAAAGTCAAAGTACGAATATTTTTGTCAATACACCACTTATTTCATTCGGGTCTTACACCAAAAAGAATTCTAATTCCAATGCTCATTCCAAAACTTAACCAAACTTCATATATGATTCATATTACCACTTATTATCAAGAACTAGAAAATAATTGTTGAAATACTTGTGTTTAGATTTAAGTCATTGTCCAATTTACAATATGCAAAGTATACATCTCTAGGTCACACACGAGACAATGCTCCAAGAACTCACTCGACTCAACACACACTCACTCACTCGACTCAACACGAACACTCACACACACCAACTGGCGAACCCACGTGTTGCCAAGGGTGGGCAGTTGCTCATGCTGAATTGGTGAAAATCGTCTCTTTTTTTTTTAAGTGATTTTGCATTTTGGCTTACTTTTGATAATTTTTTGCAAAATGACATATGTTTAAAATTATTCTGCCAGTTGTTTAAATTTTTCGACCAGCTGTCTAAAATTTTCGACCGACTGATTTAATTTTTCGACCACTTGTTTAAATTAAATTATGAGATAAGTGTAAAATGACTTTAAAAAAGTGATCATTTTGCTAAGGAATCCAAATATATATATATATATATATATATATACTTTAGTTAAGAAAATAACACATTACTTGTTGCTGTGAAGGTTTGAACCCATGAAAGCTTGAATAAGTAATAATTAGGTTAAAAAAAATACAAAGTCCCACATTATTTAGATAGTAAATTTTGTTCTGATTTGCTTCAATATAATTACTCTATCAGACTGAATATAAATATCAAGTGTAATATATAGCTTTTGAAATTGTTATTGTTTTCAATGTGCTTGCGAGCTAAATGTAATATATCAATAAATATTATTTTTTAATTTAACATATATAATTTGGATAATAAAATATACATATATAATTTGGATAATAAAAATATAATTTATGTATGTTCTCAATAAATATTAAATGAATTATTGATTTTTTTTTGTTAATTTGTAAAGCATTGAAGCATAATTACAAATATTGGATCAAATATAACATTAACTTATTTTTTTATGTTAAATTTAGTACAAAATTTACATCTTGCAATCGAAATGGTTTAAGCAAATAAATTTTTACTATGATAGGTTTATTTAGTGATATGAAAAATAATTTAAGATACAGAAGTTATTCAAATATTAACTTACTAATTTATATTTATCTATCTATTATTTCAAAAACATTGAAAAAAGTGATCCTATAAAACTTATACAACTTGATTAAGTAAGGTAACTTCATTTAGCAATATTCACCATATTAGATAAATTTTTTAATATTATTTTCCTTTGTAATAAATAAGAGAAATGCTAAGGGGCATCACTGGTGTCCAACATCACAAGAATGTGGCATACCGCTATTGATGTAATCTAATATCGGGGTCTACACATTTGGATTTAATAAGTATTATGAGATATCGCTAATTAATTATAGAGTGACACCTTGTAATATCCAACATTTTCATAATACATTTATTTATTATAAATCAAAGTTTTAATACATAAAATGTACAAGTTTACAAATTTAAGAAATAGTAATGGAAAAATAGTGTTTAAAATTTGATTTTATGTTTTTAATGAGATTAAAGAGAGATAAACTTGAGTAGTCAAGTATTAGACCCAAATGTCATATAATTTTAATTGGAGATTTTTATAAAATTAAGAAAGTTTTGTTAAATGGCTTATTTGAAAAGAATTTTAGTATTTTGGGTCCAAGTGTAATTTTAAAAATAATTTAAAAAAAAAAAAAAGGCTTCAGCCTTTCTTTTTTACCCGAGCCCCTCTCTCTCTCTCCTCAGAAAATCTCTCTCTCTCTCTCTCTCTCGCGTGCGTGCGTCTGCCCGACCACCGAACGTCCACCGGCGATCACCGTTTATAGCCACGCGCCGGACCGTTGGATTCAGAGGCCTTCGAACTATTGACCCACGCGGGAATCTAGAGCTCACTAGCCGATTAAACACCTCAACTGGTCGATTTAAGTTCGGCCACCCCGCGACTTCAAAGTTGCGATTCGGCCACCTCGGGCATCCATTTGCCGATCCGTCACCACCATCGTGTTCCTCGTGTTGTGGGCTTCAAAACCCAATAACTTGTTCCTACATCTACCATAGTTGGGTGGTGGGCCCACCACGAGCCACCACGATCCACCGTAGATCGACGGTCGAAACTTAGTGTTCGAGGTTTTGAAGTACGTTTTGAGTCTGAGAAAATCATCGTTTGACTTGTTGTGGAACCCGATCACTTTGGTATAATTTCTTTGACCTATATATTGTGATTTAATTGTGATTGATTATAATAATTGTTATTATGTGTATTTATAGTATATAATTATACTGGCTGTCTGAGATTATATGTATTTTTGATACATGTTTTGATTTTGGAATTGTCCACTTTATAGCCGTTGTGTTGTCTAATTTTTAAAAAAATATTAAATATTAAATAAATTATAAAAATACATATTTAATTGATTTTCCATTAATATGGAAATTATTATGATTAATTAATTTTAATTATTATTGTTATTGTTTTGTTAAGTAAACAAGAATACAGATTCATATATATATATATGAAAAGTGTGATTTATAGTAAACCTATTATTTAACCATTATTATTGTATATTAATATTTGAATATTAAAATAATATCAAATATTAGTTTCTTACAGTTATTGATATTTGTACGACCAGTGAATTTTAGAGAAAGTATATTTATTATATCACTGAACTTGATATTATGACTAATTAATAATAATATAAATATTTATATTTTTATTATTATCATTATATTGATTATTACAATTTTATGTTAAAAATGTGATTTCTTTTATAAAATGACTATTTGAATATATATATTCATCTACGTATTGTTATTGAAGTATTTTGTTATTAATATTGAAGTAAGTTTATTTATAGACGATAATTATTATTGTTGTTGGGATTAATATTATTATTATCACAAGAGTACATTATCTTATGAGCAAAGTTTAAAACATGGTTTTATATGAAGAGTTATTTTCATTACGTTGATAATAATTATTATTATCATTTATATAGTTTCTAGTATTGTTAATATACACTATCAATAGTGTATATTTACGATTTTGATAGAATTCAATATATGATGTGCCTTGAATAGGATTTGTATGGATTTGATTGATTGACTCTTGGTGAGCAATTTTAAAATAAGCTAAGGACCTAAGGTAAGTAAATCTCACCTTTTGTGCTTACGTGTAAGATGCATGACTACATTGATTGTGTACATCTGATGAGTTAAGTATGGTATGATGATGATGCATATGATAAGTATGTGAAGAATGGTTATATGAACACCATAAGGGTGTTGTGTGATATGTAATTGATGAATTCTGTGATATGTGAAAGATGTCTTACTTGGTTAAGAATGATATGAATTATGTGCAAGTATGTGTTCTTATGTTGATGGATATGTGGATTACTTTATGTTCATGATTTGTTATATGTTATGATATATGAAGCGTTTAATTTTTTAGGCTGGAAACCTTAGACCCATAGCTCTACGTTAAGGTATAACAACGCCACCAACCCAAAACTTCATGTATTATGACTAAAGATGTTTTGAGTTATATGAGATGTGATACAATGCCTTGATTGAATACCATCAAACATGAATCATGAACATGAACATTGACATTTCAGCATCAGCATGTATGCATGGCATGTACAGTTATGTGATACATTATTATGTGATATAAGACCATGCATATAAATATGAGGAAAATTGTGAAATGCCTTGAAATGTCTTATGTGAAGTGAACATTTTAATGACACAAGGCTTAAGCAAAGTGATAATAAGATGTTTAAAAAGGGTGCCACTGTTTTGATGAAGCAATCAAGTAAGTTCAGTAAAGAAGACGAAAGTCTATAAGACTTATAGTGGCTGCCCACTAGTGTGGGCTAGGTCAGAGTTGACCATTCAGATATGTTTGCCATGTTTCCGTCTTTCTCCTCCATATGTGTAATAAGTATGGCAGCTATAGCAACGATGAAATGAGTGTTATGATAAGCCTAGCTGTGATGATGGCTAGCCGGAGGAGAACCCATGGGATTCTATATGATATGTGTAACAAGCCCTGCAGGCATTGACCGAATCAAACAGTGTGCACAAGTGATATTGGGCCCATAAAAATGTGAAACTAAAAGAAAGAGCATAAAAGTAAAGTTTGAAAGTGCATGAGCAATAAATGAAATGCATAAGTATATAAGTCAGCATATTAGTATATGTGCACTACAAACTCACGACATTCATGTGTATGTGTATGCATGAGATTTGCTTACTGAGAGTTAGCTCATTATGTTATTTTCCAACATTTTTCCAGGTGTGGCTTTAGCTGTTGAGCAACTTGTGGAGCACGGACTCAGTAGCAATGCAATAATGGTTTAGAGTTTTCATATAGCTGCCTTAAATTTAAAGTATTCATACGTGTAATAATTTCTACTAATAAATTTATATAAAAGTCATAAATTTTTATGTATTTCTTCGTATCATTTTATTTAATTCTTTTAGTCAAGAGCCTAACATACTCGTAAACTCTAGAATTACGAGTATGTGGCGAACGTACCCTACTTTAGGGACGTTACACACCTCATGTGGTGTTGGGCACCTTAAGGTGCCAAATAGCAACATTCAATAAATAAAGTATTAATTATTTAATTAAGATTTAACTTAGACCTTGATTCTGCCTATTTTTATTTTTATTTATATGTTTTTTTTAAATAGCTAATTTATATGTTTGATACCTTCAAATTTATCTTAAAAGATTTTTATACATGTACTTTTTTTTTCATTTGCTTTTCCTACCCTATTTATTTCTCTTTATGCATCTATCGTTACTCTTTTTATTTTCTTCTTCAAACACTTTTCTATTTAGCTTTCTTGTAGTCTTTCTCACTATTTTCATTTATGCTTCTTCTTTTCTATTAAACTTTATTTTCATTTTGTTTTGTCCCAAATTGGGAATTAAAATGCCCTTTTTTAAGGAATTTGTTGTTTATATTATATGCTTTTTTTTTAACTTGACAAAAATCAAATAGTAACACAAAGAATAAAAAAAACACACATCAATGTTCGATAATGATCTCTTGAGGCATTCATTTTGGAAGTTAGTGGAAATTAGTATTTTGAACTCTAAAGAGTTAATATTAAAAAGAACTAATGTATTTCGATTAAAAATAAATAAATAACAATATAGAAGAAGTGCCAAACTTACAGAGTCGGAAGAAAATTACTAAAATATCCATTGGGTTAAAATTAAAGGATAATTATCCTCTACCAAAACAAATCTCATTGAAATTTAAAATTAAAATTAATAAAAATGTCACATATTATATAATTTGCTCAAAATTGACAAGGGAAAAGACATAAAATTACTCTAATTTTTTAATCAAATATATATTAACCCATAAAAGCATGCGGTGAAGCAAATGAAGAAAGATATAATAAAGAAAAACTGTGATAGTTTCTTAGTAAAATATTATAAATATTTTATTTTAAATAATAATAATTAGGACACACAAAATTTAACTTCACGTATATATGTATTTTTTAAATTGTGCTCCTATTATTTTAAAAGGTGTAAAATATTTCATGAAAAAAAATAGTAGTAAGTCTTATACATATTTGACAATTAGGCATTATTAAATATTTATATTTTAAAATATTATAAATTATTATGTATTAAACAATTAGGTATAAAAATATAGGAAATATCTACAATAATGTATGCATTTTTACTATACCAACGGGGCATGATCTGATTTTAAGCACATAAATCAATTATGATTCCAATTTTTTTAATGATAAGTGTTCGCTGGAGTTATAATAGACATCCTATAAATTTTCAGAAAAATTCCAAATAATTTACGGTAATGAAATCATGAATCAAATAGTATATGTCATCTTTTTTTATATGCGTGCAAAAAAGATTATTTAAACAAACATCGTAAATTATCTATAATTTTTGAAAATTTGCAAGAGACTTATTATGACTAATGAACACCGTCATAACAAAAAAAAAAACTATGCACCTAAATTAAGATTGTGTGTCCTACTGGTAAGGTTAAAAATGTATACATTACTCTAAACTCTTCCTAAAAATATAAAAGAGCATAATAAAAATCATATTTAGCATAGCTATGAAGTATTTTCACATCTTATAGTGCGAACGTTCTTATCATTATTAGAGCATCTCCAACCACACTAGTTAATTAATAGTTAAATTTTAGCCAAAATAATTAAAAAGTTGCTATAGCTAATCTTTTTCTTAAACTTCTTCCAACTAGGCTCTCTGTTATAAGGAGAGTATTATTTTAATAATTTATATAATTAATTATTTTATTATCTTGAATTTATACAGAATATATATACTGCCAACAATGCTTTTATGTCCCCTTCTTATTAATTATTATTATTAAAATAATGTCATTAATTTGGCTAGCTTTTCACACTTGTTATATTTGGCTAGTCTAAAAATAAATTGTTATAGCTAGGATGACGGAGTTATGGTTGGAGTAAAAAAATGTCATATTATTAGCTAAAATGACTAATTTTATCACATGACTAGTGTGATTGGAGTTGCTCGTAAATAATTTATATATAATAATATAAAGGTTTAACTAATTGACAACAAATATTGTAACTGTCCCATTAATAGCTAATTCATGTAACGATCACTTATGATCTTATAAATTGACATATTTTATTTCTAGTGCATATAAACTTTAGGGTGCTTCTTTAGGGCAACCCCATTTTTGAATGTAACACCTTTCTTCTATTTTCAATCTCTGAATGATTTTCGGTGTAATTTTTTTTTAATTATTGTGTACATTGTAGCTATTCAGAGTATTCGATAGATTTTGAAGAAGTTTTGAATAATTTATTGTGTCGGAAAAATAGTTCAAACAGATTATCTTCCACGCGCATAAAATAAAAGCAATCACGTGTGCAACAAACTATTCGAATCATGTTTTCGACATTGTAAATTATCTGGAATTTTATGAATATTTGTAAGATGTTCTAAATAACTACAATATACACGATTATAAAAAAAATATATAACAAAAAAATATCCAAAC
This sequence comes from Humulus lupulus, assembly GCF_963169125.1. Lineage (NCBI taxonomy): Eukaryota > Viridiplantae > Streptophyta > Magnoliopsida > Rosales > Cannabaceae > Humulus > Humulus lupulus. The sequence goes on from NC_084793.1 coordinate 4,168,578, forward strand.
ATCAAAAACAGTACGCTATATACCGATACACCCAAAAATAGGGGTGCATTGTAGAATTTCCCTAGACTGTATTAACCTAAACATTTAAATTATAGTGTTAGTTTTATGGTCGCACAAATTACTTGCATATCCATATAATTATTTCTCTTCTTTGAAATTTTCAAACCAACTCAAAAGAAGAGTAGAGTTTTGTTTTTATTAATTTGCTAAACTCGAGGGTATTTTTGTAATTTTATGAAGCTGAAACGAGGCAAATCTATAAATCCAATAAAATTGAGGGGGGAAAATGAAATTTGGTAGGGTGGGGTTGGTGACAAGCGAGAAGGTTGAAAAGTCCATCTCATTCGCCCACCTATTAATATCACCAACCACAAAAATTACACTTTCAAATCCAAACCAAACGTTGATCTCACCAACTACTCTTCTTCTTCTCTCTATCGATATTCAAAGCCAAAAAGGCTCTCTTCTGGTCTGGAGTGTGCGTGGCACGAACTCTCGATCAACTTCAAACCTCGAGTCGAGAGAGAGACACCCTTAAAATATGGGCGGAGACAAAAAAGTTTACACCTTTGCTGAGTGTGCTGAATTTAACAGCCGCGACAAATGTTGGCTCGTCATCCGCGGAAAGGTTTTTTTATTGAATTGATTTGATTTTCGATCTTGGTTTCTATTGTTCTTTTCTGGGTATTTTTTGGTTTGAATTGTTGTTGTAAGACCGGTTTAGATTTATTGGGATTGTTCGTATTGGATCTGGGTGGGTGTTCATTGTTCTGAATTGGGTGTTTGGGATGGGATATAATTGCTCTGTGACTTTTTCGGTGAATAAGTTGATCAAGTTTTTACTTTTGATGGTGGTTTGATCTGGATTTTATTTTACTTTTCTATGATTACTTTGTTCATATATTTTTATGATTTGAATTCTTTACCATAAAGTATGATTTTGAAGGGCTTTATGAAATTGGTATCTGATTCTTAGAAAAGGGTTGACTTGTTTCAGCCTTTTTTGTAATTTTAGCTTGTGAAGGATCTTAGAGTCATTTTTTTTTTAGGTTGATAAAAGATAGGCCTAAAGTATCTTTGTATTTATTATCCAGATCAATTTTAATTCAGATCTATGGATTGTACTTTATGATTCTTATTACTGATAAGGACCTAACAATTGGGTACTTGAAATTGACATATAATGGGAGGAGAGTAAATTAGAATGCTTAAGATACGTATTGCTAACTTGTTTGCTGTGACTTGAATAGGCCATTTTGGCTACTTATCAGATTATTCTGGCTGCTGAGTCCTTTTCGTATGTCCCTTTATATTGTTAGGAATAGGATCCACACATACCATGTATAAAAGTTTATCTTCAAATTCATCAAAATTTCCACGGAACTTTAGTGGTCATTATTCATTTGTACTCAAGTATTCACTTAATTGTGCCATATAGGGTCATGTGGAGCAATAGGGGTGTGTAGTTTGACTTCAAAATTAGGCAACCAACATGTTATGCTTAGACTTTTAAAGTTTTCCATTTGTTGGGACAGGTATTTGATGTGACAAAATTCTTGGATGATCATCCTGGTGGTGATGATGTCATACTATCTACCACAGGTTCATGACAGCTATTCATTTCCCTTGTTCTAAGCACAACAAACAAGATTTTCTTTTCTCAAAGTTATTAAGATGTGAGAAACTTGTGTTGATTCTCATACCAAAATGTTTGTATGGTTCTTCCAGGAAAGGATGCAACTAACGATTTTGAGGACGTGGGACATAGTACAAGTGCCTACTCAATGATGGATGAGTTCTACATAGGAGATATTGACACATCAACCATTCCCTCTAAGGTGACATACACACCACCAAAACAGCCTCAATACAACCAGGACAAGACACCAGAGTTCATCATCAAGATCCTCCAATTACTTGTTCCCCTTCTAATTTTGGGTGTAGCCGTGGGAATCCGCTTCTACACCAAGTCAGCTCAAGCTTAAGAAAATGAGGTTGAGTTTTTCAATAGTAATTTGGAAAAAATGAAAAAGGGAAAAAAAAAAGAAAATTGATGATAAATAAGGTGATGATATAAAGGGTGTGAGGAGGAGACACCCTCTTGTTATTTTGAGTTGGTCAGTAGGATGGTTCACTCTTGTTCCTGGTAATTGTTTGTGCTTGCTTTTCTTTTGTAATTTTTCTCTGAAATCTCACATTGTCTTCTTTACAATTTCCATTATGTACTCTTCATTGATGATCTCACAAGCTTGACTATTGAGTCATCTTGCTATTTGGAACAATGGGCTTAATTTTGAGTCTATTTTTTTTTTTAATTTGAGAAATGAAAAGACTAAGAGCAGCCATTTTCTAGCCTTAGTTTTTGTACTAGTGCCAATCTATGGATCAATACCAGCTGCAACTACCTGGAATTTGATTAGTTGGTTTGTGGCTAGTGGTAGTTGCTGCCTTGTCTGATAATGCACCTTTTGAAAAGTTTGAGTTGGAGGTGTTTGACAAATGACCTTAAAGAAAAAGGATTGTGGGATTTTGACTACTTTACTCTCTTATTTAACTTTTATACTTTTATTTATAAAAGTTAGAATAGCAACCACCTTCTCACTTAAAATAAGAGTAAGCATCTATTGGACTAAAATAATAACAATCGTGACAAAGCTCCTTTGAACAAAAGATTAAAATAAAATAAAAGGGTACTTAATTTTTTATTTTTTATTTTAATTTGAAATTTGTAGAATACATTCATGTAGGATGAGCGTATGTGTTTAGTGGGGTCCGGGACACTAATTTTTTTTCTTAATAGTTGGCCTTTGTTATCTAATTATGGCTTCCTCTTTTATAAGGTGTGGTTGGCTAAGCTTAAGAGAAGCTACTCTTTGTAGTGTATAGGAAAATGATTTTTTTAAGTAAAAAAGATTTTTTGGATGGTCGATCCAACCAAACTATAAGAGCTTCTAGGTTTAAAAGTAAAAAAAAAGGCTTTTGAAAGTTTGAGTAATGATATGTGCACTCAAAATATACACATAAACATTACACACAGTGGCAGTTTAACATAGTCAATCACATTAATTAAAACTGAGACCCATTGTTTTAAAAAGCAGTGGCACGTCAATGTATGTAATGTTTGGGTGCATATTTTGGATGCACATATCATTACTCTTAAAGTTTTGTCAACCAAACCCTTAAGCTCTCACTAATTTTTGTCTTTGTTATTATCAAGTATAGAGCACAGAATGAGAATCGACCCAAAGTGTTCGGTTTATGGCCTCTTTCAAGAAACCACATATCACGGTCTCATTGGGTGTAAATCTTTGAAGAGTATTCTCCAAGACTCGCATTTTGTAACACCGAGGTCTTTTCCTGTCCGCATGACTTTTTTTGTGGCTAGATTTTTCAAATTCACTTATGAACTTTTAAAATATGGAAATTATGTAGGATATTAGGATGCGACTTTTTTTTTCATTTGTTTTCATAAATATGGATGTTTGTAGATTTTGTATAAATTATGCTTTTTTTTTTAAATAAAAATAATTATGTGGATAAAAATTTCCATATATTTTGTGTTTGTAGTAAGCTTCTAATGGGTTTCAGTCATCATTTAGGCAATGCCTTGAATACAAAAAATTTGGGATCCTTTACAAAGTGTGCCTAAACTTATTTATAGATGGCTGAGGGCAACTAATTTACTAATTAGGATTAATTACAATTATTTTACCATAATTGAGTCTTAAATGAACAATAAATGGTAAATTTTATTAGTCAATCTGCTGGTGGGCCCCTGCATATCTCAGTGGGTCCTACTACGAATCTACGATGAATCAATCGACTATTTTTTTTTTGGGCAATATGCTTTTGATAGTGTCAGCCTACTATTCATTAAGGAATATAATATTTTTTTTCTTTTCCAAAAACCATATTAAATATAAAAAATTCCCCATTGGTTAAATATTTAAATTTATTTCAAATTAAATGTTCAGTTTAAGTTATGGAATATGAAGAGTTACATTTTTAAAATATTAAAAGTTTTTTTTTTTTGTAATTTTTAAAAAATTAACCGATTATTTACTTAAATACAGAAAAATTAGCTATACTATTAGAAGAAAAAAAATCAAAAGATCTCTTTCAAATTAATTTTATTAATATTTGTTGCTTAAAATTCATTAATTACCAAATTTTTTTATTGGCTGAAATAATGAATTTTTTTAAGGCTTTAATTAATTCCCTATTTTCAAGAAAGAGAGTATTAATAATTGTATTTTGTATTGGTTATGATGTTTTGTTAGGGGAAATATGCAAATGTTTAATTTTATTGACATTTTGTTTTAATAAATTTTTGCAATCAATATCTAATATCTGTGTTGATGATAGGAATTATAAAAAGTTGTAATCTTACATTGTCTTGGAAAAGATATGGAATTAAATATATATAACCGTTTCTAGAAATAAAAAAAAATTAAGATTAATAATTACTAGAAGGAAGATAAAGATCTTATAATTGGCCATTTATTTTATTTTTTTCCATTTAAGAAAGCCAATGTCTTCTTCTTAATTTCTAGTGCTCTCTCATTATCTTCAATCTAAGTCTAGCACATTTATATATTACAGATTGTCATAATTAACTTTGAACACAACTCATTTGCAAGGGTAACATCTATTCACTATACGATTTAAATATTGTGTTATATTTTGCACAAAAATAATTATGTGATATATTTGATACAATTTTTAGTATTAAGTTTGAATGCACAATTGTAAAAAGTGATACAAAAATTAATATTTTAATAATGTTCATTTGTTTTTTATTGAAAATATACAAAATACTCATTCATGTGAATTTCAAATCCTAATGGTTAACAATAAAGATGATAACAAAAGCTAAAAATATAATATTTATTTCGAAATTGGCATTATTAATTAGCCAACTAATAGTATTTGGCAAGATAGTGATCATTAATGCTTAAGAAATGAATCAGGAAAGAACATGTGTGAACAAGGAATGGAGAATAAAATAGACATGAAATATTGTAATGAATCTTATATATTGATTTTTTTTAATTATTTAATTAATTTAATATGTGACTGTCATGTTAGCACGTAGTCCATTCACTAAGTTTAAAAAAATAAAAGATAACATTAATTAAAATCTTCAAATATAGATCATTGAATCTTAGTCCAAGGACTATTATTAAACAACTCATTCATGGTGAAAAAATTCAATCACTATTAAAAATAAATTCATATATTTATATGTTTTTCTACTGAAGAAGGGGGTTGGTGAAGATGAAGGTTAGTCAAGAAGAAGAAGCATGTAACTAAAACTACCATCAAAAGATCAATGGCGCCCTCAAGGTTGATGATGATCAGAAAAAACGGAGGTGTTGGTGATTGGATACAATGAGATCAATTAGGTCCACAAATTTTTAATAAATTCAAATAATTTAAGGTGCCAAAATCAGAATTCAAATAGTTTATTACACTCGTGTTTTTTATACGAGCGTGAAAAAAGCTTTTTGAATTTTGATTTCAACACTCTAAATTATTCAGAATTTTTTTAAAAATTGTGAGAAATCTTCTATAACTATATTATACACAACTTATCAATGTATACCTATAGCAAAAGCTCCCATATATATTGAGGCAAAAAAAAAAAAAGCTCCCATATATATAGTTATTGTATTTTTACCTTAGTCGTATTGAAAAACTAGAAAGAAGTGGTTAATTTCAAGGCTAATAAAAAACAAGCTCATGTATATCTTATAGGTAATTTATAGTTAAAATATTATTCCCCAAATATAGTTGAATTCAGAATCTCAAAATGTTGTATTTCTCATTAAAATATCCGTATAAACCAATCTGCTTAGACTATCTGTACTCTTGTTATTTTGAGCTTGATTTGACCATTATTTGCCTCAGTTATTGATTTATTTGTTTTGAGAAAACCAACATTTGGATAAGGCCAACAAAGAACCATTAAGATAAGAACGAGAAAGACCTTGCAATAAAATAAAATCCTAATTTTTAACCCATTAATATTCTAGCTTTACGAAAAAGAAAAGAGAAAAACTTGGCAATCAAATTGAAGTTTGAATATTTTTTTATTATGTAATAACATTTAGCAAAGGTTGGAATCAATAGCACACAAAGTGAAAAGATTACAAACACAATAATAAGACATAAATAAAGATCAAGATTAGGCAAGAGAGTTTGGAAGAATAGAAACTCAAAACAAAAAATATTACTAGTATTACAACACCAAAAGAAACAGAAGAAGAGAAGAAAGTACTTGTAAAAACAAAAGAAATTCTATGTTGTTTCTGATTATTATGTCTTTATCTTATTATTTCATTGAACAGATCAAATCATGAACACATTTTTGGTATTCAATTAGAATTTAGAATACAAAATATCATAATAATGGTATAACTTGAATCACTTTTTGTTTTGATTGATATTCTATCCAAAACTCCTTAAGCCTAAGGGGAATTTATCACCCCTTTCTGTTTGTATCTATTGCAAATTTCGATTGAACCCATCAAAAATTACAATATCCAAATGTTATAATTTTGTAAACAACATTTACAGACTAAATAGAAAACTATTGCAAAATGTCATACATATTTTTGTGTAATTTTTTCAAATATTTTGGGATTTTATCAACCCTATCATTCTCAGCCTAATGCTATTTATTAGGATGAAAATATGTACTAATGTATTACAAGATCATTCATTATTGGGTGTTTATGATTTGGAGGGTTATAAATACTAATGTATTTGACCAACTAGATGACACATCACCTAGTAGTACATAAGCTCGACAACACATCACCTAGCGTTTCTTGGCCGATGTGTCGCTACACAATGAGCGACACCTCGCCACGTCCCTCCAAAATGTCTTTCTCTATTGGCTTTTAAAAGTGCCAAAACATGCAACAATTCTAAAAGTAACTTCTATCAATTATACACATTATAAATTATATAGTGTCATGTACACTAGTTATATACATTACATTTGTTTCAAATTCAAATTCAAATTCAAATCAAATATGCAACTCACTTACACATTTATGAATGTAAGTTACAATTCTACAACCATAACATATCAAATTTATAACTATGAAAATTAGACAGTGAGGCATTCATAAAAGAAAACCAAATAATATACATTAATAAGATATTAGATTAAATTGTATAGGTAAATAGGTAAATAGATGGACTACTCAACTGCATTTCACTTCTGGGGAAAAAACAAATTATTACTATAACTCAAACCAGATATAATATTCGATGCACAACCAGATGGAAATTGGCAGTACAGGAAGATTGTCTTCTTGACAATAAACTCACATCTGAAAACTGAGACCTGACCTTAAGAAGAAGTACTTGCAGAAGGTGGACTAGAAGGAGGTAGATGACTTATGACTAGTGGGGGACGCAATGCTCGGTGGTTTACCAGATTTTGTTTCCGGGCCTTGTACATCTCTTCCGTCTCAATAACAACTAATCTCTTTACCTGCAGTAGTAGATACAAACATGCTAAATGTAAGTAACCAAACACTGATGAGAAAATTCATCAAAGGAATGGGAGCTGATGGAAAACCTGTTGGAGCATTCCCCTAACAGTAGGAGTGTTCCATCGCATGACAGTTCGGTTGCACTTGCCGAGACGTAATGCCTCTAGAGTACGCCTGTGAAGTTTCCTAGTTCCTGGAATACCTCTCACCAAGGTGATATAAAGATTAGGACTCCATTCAATTGGGACAGCTGCTTTGAAAGCCTTGAAGGCATTCATGTTTGTGCCTTGGAACCTACACATACCAAAATGATGCCTAAGCAATAACACTCTCATAATTGTAAATTTAATCTTCAATTGAAGTGCTAAAAACTGTAGTGAACTAAAATAAAACAAAAAGATAACACAAGAAATCAGAATTTATAACTAGGAAATGCAATCCTCTTTTGCATTTTCCATTCAGAATCTATAAAATGCGCCATCCATCATTGTAAACATTCACGAGATCCCTATCAATTGTAATGCGTGAAAGAAACAAATACGAGGGATGCAACACTACACAATGATTTGCAAATCCTCTTGCTCCTCAAATCTAATAAACAACTCATCAATATCAATCATCTTTGCACACATAAAAGCCTATGCCGACTGACTAAATCCCACAGCAAAAATATTACTACCTCCCACATTTTCAATCCCATTACCACTTTCTTTTGAAAAAAAAAAATCGCTTCCCATCCTCCAATCTAAATGGATATATCCGAAAATGGTTGTTCAATGGTACTCAAAGGTAATAGTCCCATTTTTCCAACTATAAGCAGCGTAATCCTCACAGTAATTGCACGCAGCCTTAGAGTCAGTTGAGTCATCCTCATTTCTAGTAAGATGTTCCCAAACTTCAGATTGTTTCCTAGCTTTCCTTTTGAACTTAGACAATGGGGGTTTAGAATTAGAAGAATCAATTGAAGGAGTTTCCAAAAATGATGCCTCACTATTATGCTCTATCCAATAATTATAACATGTGATTATCAGATCAGTACACAGCACAAAATGAATAACTTAGTCATCAGTTCAACACACAAAAATACAAATTAATAAATGAACACAAGTTAGGTCCAAGAAATGTACCGAAGGTCAAAGGCGAGGGAACAATGAAGGTCTAGTTTACTTTAGGGGTGAGTGCGGTGTGGGTAAGCGGTGAAAACATGAAAAACATTAACCAATCCACGAAGTGTGGTTAAGTAAAAAAAATTCCTAAGAATTAAGTTACTAATTAAAAGTTCAACAATTTCAATATATAAAATCCAAACACAAATTTGGTCCTTGAGTAACTCCAAATAACAAGACTGCCAACTTAACAAAGGAAATATAAAAGGAAATAAAAACACAATCCAACTTGGATAAATATATATATATAATCAACTAAGAATAAAAATTAATCCACAACAAGAATTCTTTAAGTCCAGAATACTTCTACTTTCTAAGAATTGATCATCCTGCCAACAATTGAAAAAAAACTCAAGTTCACAACATCAATCTGAAGTACTAACTATAACACAAAAAGCAAGGCACATTCATATCATTGTCCTCTTAAGCTTCATTGTAAGTTTCAGCAACATATATCCCTAATTCTTTGCTCTTTTGTCCAAGAATCGCAGTACATATCAAGTGAACAAAACATTAAGAGAACAATAGGTGCATTGTAATTGAAGTCACACAAGCTTAACACAATTATTGTTTAATATTCGAACCCAGAAAAGATCACAACTACTCTATTGCTCATAATTGACATTAAAGATATTGCGAAAATGTATATAATAATAAAGATTGAGTCCGGCAATCACATTTTAAGTCAGAAATTAAATCACTAGGTTAGAAAGAAAAAAAAATTAAATAGACAATATACAGTTCTAATAATATTCCTAAATCTAAAATCAAGATGGGAGTGTATACAAAAACTCTAAATAGTATCTTCATACCGTATAGACCATAGTAAAGAAACCTTTTTTTACTCTAAATAGTGAAATACCTCCGCCTGAGCGAAGAACGACGCCGCTGCTGAACGGAGACGCCGTGAGGGAGCCTGAGATTGAGAAAATGTCAAGTTGTGTGCCTGTTCATCAGTGGAGGTCGCCTGAGAGTAGACCCTTGCCGTGACCGACGACCGAGAGAGATTGACTGAGAGCGAGGCAGGCGGCTACTGAGAGTGCTTTTTTAGGGTTTGCTCTTGTGATCCCGTGTAAAGCTTGAGTTTAATATTTTTATTTGGTCCCTACCTTTCTTTTTTTTTTATTTGGATCCCTACCCTTGTGATAGAAAATAGAATTAGCATGTATTTTTTTGCAAAATTGTATTTATAAAATGGTAATTTAGCACAAATTGAAAAAATATACTGACCAAATTACCCTTAGTTATAATTAATTTAAATTGAATTGAACAAAAAAGCAGACAGATTTGATTCATCTAATTTATATTTTTTTCAATGTTTTTAAATTTTTATAAAAATAATTAAACATATATTTTTATTAATAAAAAAGTAAATATATATTGAGTTTATACTTTTTTGGACCCTGTATTTTTTTCCATTACATGTTTGGACCCTGTGTTTTGAAAAATTACTTTTTAGACCCTATATTTTGTAAAATGGTTAAAATAGAATCTTAAATCCGATTTTGGTCAATGCTTTTTCAACTAAAATCACAAATAATTTACCAAATTAACAATTCAGAATAAAAATAAAATCATTCTGCTTAAAAACTGTACTTTTATATTCAATTTTTTCTTCATAAAAAATGAGTTTAGGGTTTTATTTTAACTATTTTACAAAATATAGGGTCTAAAAAATAATTTATCAAAATACAGGGTCCAAACAAATAATGGGAAAAAATACAAAATCCAAAAAATTATAAACCCATATATATTTAATGAAAATAAAATTATTTAAACTAAAAGAAAACAACCCCTAATCTTCAAATGAGTACCTATTCTTATTTAATTGAATGAAATGACCATTTTGACCCTTTCAGTTCATGCCAATGACCACGTTTAATCTTGGGTTTCTAAAAATACTAAAAATAAACCTCTGTTTTTAAAAAAAAAAAATCAGTTTCCTTTATAAAGACAAAAATACTTAATAGATTTATTTTTCATATAAATAATTTATACAATTGACTAAACTTAAAATATAAATAAAATAAATATAGAACTATATTTTTTTAATTTTGGATTTTTATTTATTTAACTTTATATTTTGACTTAATTTTATAGTTAAATGTAAAATTATAAAATTTAATAAATCTATAAAACTATAAAATTAATTGTCAAAATCTAAAGTTAAATAAATAACATCAAGACGTTAAAAATTATTATTTTTTAATTTAATTTTAATCAATTTTATAGATCATTCATATGAAAAATAAATATATGAATGAATTTGAGGTGACTGTATTTTTATCTTTATAAAATATTGGACTAAAAATAGACCAAAGGGGCCATTTTTTACTAATTTAAAAAATATTTAGAGATTGATTGGTTCATCGTATATATATAATTTTAAGTTTTTGAAAATTAAAATATAAATGGTTCCACGTAATTCTTGATTGGTAAGTCATTTTCAAAAATAAATTCAAAACAACTTTTTAAAAATGAATAACAATTACGCATACAAATAGAAAACAACAATTTTTCGTTTTCTATAAATCCTCAAAATTTAGACTAAAATACAATATCACAAACCAATCAATAATTGTAAAAAGTGAAATATTATTTTCAAATCAAATTTAAAATACAAATATTTTGTTTTCAAATCATAAACTAATCAAACCCTCTTATTTTTAGTATATTTTTAAACCAAGAGTTAAACGCGGTTATCCACATAAACCGAAAGGACCAAAATGGTAATTTTCCTTTAATGTATTCAATTAAACTATCATAACTAAAACTATTTGTAAATTAGCTCAAAACAAGCATAAGAAATTAACAAGCACCATATTATTATATAGAATAATTACTTTTTATTATTATTATTTTTATAGGTGAGGATGATTCTAACCAATGTCATACTTATCGTAACAAAGCATGATATATTAATAATAATAATAATATTATTATTATACATTATCCATACATAAATAGAGTACACAACAAGAACAAATTATTTTTATTATGGCACCTAAAACAAATCAATGGAGTCTCGTAATAAGTGTTAACCTAAGATTCTTTCATAAGAACCATCGAACATGTATATCTTCTTTTTGTCCTTACTAAACCAGAAAAATCTCATATTTTCTATAAGAAGCAACCAAACACACCTTCATTTTCCTTTTCGAAAAATCTTCACATATTTTCCTTTCTTCTTCTTCTTATTATTATATATATATTCATGGCTGTGGAGATCAGGATGAGACACATTCTGGCCGAGAAAGGCAAAGTGAAGCTGGTTCATCCGGGTCGGCACGTAGAGGTGTTAAGAGAACCGATCACAGTGGCCGAAGTCATGAGCAAGAACCCTAGACACCTGATAACCCGACCCGACGTGTTCAAGTTTCCGTGGGTCGTGTTGAAACCCGAATCGGTTCTTCCTCCCGGGCAAGTCTTCCTTCTGGTTCCCAATCACACCGTCTACGATCTCATGAAATCCCAGAACCACCGTAGACAACGACCTGCGGTCGTTCCCGAAACGACGTCGTCTTCTAAAACTAAAACTAATAATCCAAGCCTTGTGCTGTCTCTACCAGAATCAAACGACGTGTCGTTTGGAAGTGATAATACAAGCTTCCACCACCGTAGCCAACAACCACCTCCCGTCGTTTACAAAACGACGTCGTCTTCTAAAACTAATAATCCAAGCCTTGTAGAATTAAACGACGTGTCGTTTGGAAGTGATAATACAAGCTTCCACCACCGTAGCCAACAACCACCTCCCGTCGTTTACAAAACGACGTCGTCTTCTAAAACTAATAATCCAAGCCTTGTGTTGTGTCCACCAGAATCAAACGACGTGTCGTTTGGAAGTTATAATACAAGCTCCCACCACCGTAGCCAACAACCACCTCCCGTCGTTTACAAAACTACGTCGTCTTCTAAAACTAATAATCCAAGCCTTGTGTTGTCTCTACCAGAATCAAACGACGTGTCGTTTGGAAGTAATAGCCAGCAAAATCCTCCCATCGTTCACCGAAAGATGCTGACTACCAAACCCAAAACGACGTCGTCTCCGCCCAAATCATACGCCGGAATGACCCCGAAGCACCAGCTTCAGAGTACTACTGTTACGACTCCAAGCCTTGTAGTGTTGTCTCCAGAATCGAACGACATGTCGTTTGGAAGTGATAATACGAGCTGGAAAGATGATGATCACGATGATGAGGGAGATTATTTGAGATTAGTGGCGCCGTGGCTTAATGAGAAGAATAGTTACCGAGAATTCCAACGGCAGTGGATGGCGGAGAATAATTCGAAAGGCGAGAGCTCGAGCTCATCGGTAGTACTGGCCAACGACGGCGGAGGCGGTGGTGGTGGTGGTCGACGGAGTGAGGTGGCGGAGTTGAGATCTTGTATGAGGAAAGCGGAGAGTGAGAGGAGGAGATTATCGGTTGGTCTGAGAGTGAGCTTTGATTTGTCTAATACGATGAGTAGAAATGGTGAGGATGAGGAGGATCGAAAACGACAGAGATTTGGTGATTTGATAAGTTGGTGAAACTGAAATTATATTAAAAATGGATAATTGCGGCCTAATCATTCCATGTTTGAATTTTGTACGCAATATAGACTCAATATTTATCTTTAGTAACAATAGTACTAAAAGTGCAATTCTGTTAGTCTCCTCCGTTAGGTCTGAGCTGATTAGGCAGAGACGTGTCACATTTTTATTGGTCCAAATCATAATTATTTTTAAAATATTATTGATTTGGACTAATTACGGAATGACACGTGTTGGTTCAGTCATCATGAAACAGAGACCTAACGAAGGAGGCTGACAAAATTACACTTTTACTGACTTTGGGTACTATTGTCACTAAAAATAAACATTGTGTCTTATGCCACAAATATCCCTATTAAAAATAACGTTTTTTTTTTAAAAAAAAAAATCCTAAAACTTCAAACTCTAAGTACGATGTTGTATATAGTATCATATTTTTTCTAAAAATAATTATAAAAATCCAAAAAGGGTAAAACAAGAGAGAGAGAGAAGTATCATATATTAATTGTTGGTTTGTTTAAATATGTAACGTCCAATTTTGTCTTTGGAATATATTTTAACAATAATTGATGTGTGATTGAATGAACGAATATGATGTTTGGTAAATTAATGATCCTCATCAAAGTCGTAACCTTGTGACAAGTGATATGTCGTTTACATGTCAAAAACGACATATCATTAGGATTAAAGTCACAATTATGATCGAATTTTACGAAATAACATTTTCACAAGATAATTACTAAGGGGTATCACTGGTGTCCAACACCACAAAGAAATAATATATTATTATTGGTACAATTCAATATCGAGACCCACATATTTGAAATTAATAAGTATTATAAGATATCGCTAATCAGCCATAAGTTGTCACCTTATGCACTTTTGTTATAAGGCACTCTAAATCTAATACATGACATATAACTATTGTTAGTATAGGGTCTACCAAAAATGTATTTTCTAAATTTAGATATTATAATATTATGAAAATTTAATCCAAAACATAGAAGAAGACAAAATGTACATCATTAAATTAGTTGCACTATGGTAGCTCACTAAAACATAGTAACACAATATCCAAAACACTTTTGTATAATTTATATAAATATATATATATTTATGAACCAACGTATCAAACATAATACAATATTTAACCATTACAATACATATTAGTATTTATATATTTCATAATTTAAAACAATTCAAATACTATTAAATTTAATTGGGCTTATATATTTATTTTATATTGAGTAAACGATTTTTTTTTTTTTGCGTGAATATACTTAATATTTAAAAAATGTTACCACTTTTGTACCTACTTTTTTTTTATACATAATAAAGATACATTAACTATATATTAAAATATTAAATATATTTACTGCAAAAAAAAATATAAAATTGAAAGATTGTGAAAACATTAAGTATATTTACCCTAAAGAAAATTGAATATAAAAGTACAATAATTTGAAAATATTAAATATATTTACAACAAAAAAAATTAAGTATAAAATTAAAATATTTTGAAAATATTAAGTATTTTAGCTACCATTTACAGTGTGTTTGGAAAGTCACCCTGTAATTATAATTGAGTGTAATTCGGAATAATTATTTGATTTTTCGTGTTTGTCTGACTATATAATTACACAGTAATTATGTAATTATAAATAATTGAGGAGTTCCAATTATATTTTCTAATTCTAATAATTTCTTATGAGAATTTGGTGTAATTATACTGTATAATTACTAATTAATATCAATTTTATATAGTATTTATTACATAATCTTTTACTGTGTAATTACTAATTATTTTGCCAAACAGAATTCATAAATTATTACCGCTTAATATCCAAACGTATTTTAAAATATAGTATAATGAGTAATTACTAACACAATTGTTTTCAAAAAAGCTTTTAATCTTTTATATATTTACAAGCTGTAGCGAAATTAAGCCGGCTGTTAAGCTGAAAACGCTATGTCGTATTTGAAGGTTTAATGGTTGTCGTTTAACTTCATACAACACGTATAGTTAAACAATTTGTTGTCGCTTATCAACTTTCGGCTACATCAATTTTGTCGTCGTTTACAGATAATATTTTGTTAATTTAGGTAATCAGATTATAAACAGAGTTTTTCAAACAATAATAATAGTAAGAAAAGAGTAACGACACGAATTTATACTCTTGTATTACTAACTATGCTATATGTCGTTTGATAATTCTCTTTTAAGATGTGTTGAAATTTGATACTTAATAGTTTTTTTACTATTAAGTAAAAATTATACTTTTAAAAAAAAAATGCAAAAACAAAATTCATAGATACACTCACACAACTCATTTACAAGTTTAGCCAATAAAATGGCCCAAAAAGAAGAAGAAAAAGGGTCATCACAGTGGAGGAGAAGCTTGACTTGAAGCTAATCAACAAATATAGTAAAGAAAAAAAAAGTGTATTGGTAACATACAAAAACTAAATCTAATCTGTGCTTGCACAAGTTCTCTCAATCACCTTAGAATCAGTCCTATAAGAATGCTTTGATGGTGAACTTGAACCCCTCGAAGAACTATGTCCAAAGAAGCTAAGCTTACCAATCTTTCTAGAGAAAGAAGTCATGAACTTTCGAGAGCTTGACTTCTCCATATCCCTCTTCATACAAACATGTTCTCTCTCGAGATCATTCAGCCTCATTCTCAGCCGGGCCAGCTCCAGCTTCAGCTCTCGGTTCTCCCTCCTCAGCGAGGCGTAGTTGTCTCGTGGAGACATGGCTGCGCTGAGCGCGCCACTGCTTATCCGCCATGACTGGTGGATGGTAGTTGGCTTGGGGCCGCCACCACCACCACCACCGTCTTCATCTCCATAAGAGCTGCACAGAGAGTTTCTCAGCCTTATTTGCTCGAAGTAGAGAACTTGGACTATTGATTGGAGAGGGAGTCGTTCGTTTTGTGCTGCGTGGGCTCCGGCTTCTTGGGATAGCTTTTGAAAGTCTATCAGTTTGCATAGTTTCTTTCTGTCTGGTTCTGGTAATCCTTGGTGAGCCTGTGGACATTTTCAATGAAAAATTTTTGTGACCCTTTTGAAAGGAAAGCAATTTAGTTCGATATTAACAAGTAGTAAAGACCAAAATGGACCCTTTTGAGATCAAAAGAAGACGTACTTTTAGGTATATGTCAATGGCTCGATATAGTCCATCGTGTAAGGTTCGAGCGTGATCTGGTAAAGAGTCTGCGATGACCAAAAACTTGGCAAGTTTTAGATTTGCATCGGGAGCAATTTCAGCAAGGTAATTGTCCACTAACTTGGCAACTTTGAACAATGCCGTTTGAGAAGGTGAGTGAGGACTATCAGATTCAAATACAGAGACGTCTTCCATTTCTTCTTCACTATCATCTTGCTGAGAAAAATTGACCAAAATTCTGTGAACTGTATCAACATCAAACAGAGTATCCCCTGAGTGTCTGAAAGATGGGATGAGAAGATCATCAAGTGTGGCAATATCTAACTGTGATCCAATCCTTCTCTCGAGATCAAGCCTACAAGCAATGGTGCAATCAAGCATCACAGCACTACGCAAAAGCCCGAAAAGGAAAGTGATCGGAACAGCTAGTTTCTCGACTGGTAAGAGGCCAACAATGGTCTCAACCACAAGCTTTTCGTGCCCATTTGAGCCTGAAACAAGATCAACCTTTGTCTGGCTAGACGGGTTCCACAAGCTGGATTTCTTGGTCAACTCTTTCTGAGCATAGCTCACTAGTGAAACTCCTATGCTCTCAGGCCTAACTCCACGACACTTCATGGCTGTTATGACTCTCTGAAACAAATCTATTCTCAAAACAGAAAGATCTTCAATCCACCAATCTCCTTCGCATTTTGTTTGCCTATTCATATGAAGCCTCCCTGAGCTGCTGTACTCAAGTCTAGAGAAGCTCGAAGCAATTTGCTCAGCGCAAGCTTTTGAGGCTATGGCGTCTATACAACGGCATACGACCTTTAACTCATCTGCCAGAGGGAGCAAATTCTCGCATTGTTGAAGAACTTCAACACACATTTCAAGATTCTTGCATACAATGCTCTCTAGATATTCTTCAGCTCGGGAGCCAAGATTGTCTTTTGAGTACTCTTCAGTCATTTCGAGGTAATCCGAAACACAACAGAGCTGAGCAACATTTATGGACATGATTTCGAAGTTGATGCCATAACAAAACTTGGCTGCTAGCTCGAATGTTTCAGCTCCTCCTGGTAGATTAAGAAGCTCCACCTTTGAGATATCTGAGTCTCTGTGTTCAGCCACTAGTTTTCGGATTCGACCACTTCGAGAGACAAGTGGGAACTTCATTTTTTTCACACAAGATGAGATCATCAAACAAAGCCATGATCAGACAGAGCTTGCTAAAGGGTTGAATTAAGATAGCTCAAAATTCAAAATTTTGATTAGTTTTATGACATCACACACTATGTTAACTCAAAATCTGAGTTGAAATAAAGGCAGGGTTAGAGAGAGTAATAGATTGATAGATTTGAGTCAACTATTAAACCAAATTAAAGGAAGAAAGTTACCTTGTGTAATGAAAATGTAGTTCCACTTACTTCTAAAGTAATATCACTGGGAACATCCCGGAAGATCCTGAGAATAACAGTTAGAATTACTCAAACATGAAAAGCTTTAAAGTTTTTAATCAAAGTAAAGTAACACACTCATTAACAAGAAAAACCAGCGAAAAATTTGGACCAAACTCTAGTGATTATTCAGCTCAAATATAGATTGAAAAGTGGGCTAGGAAAGAAGATCACAACTATCCGAACTACATCACAACACTTAAAGAAAAACAGAACAGAGGCACTAAACATACCATTCACTACAACGATGGCGTGAGCTCTTGGCCAGAGAGAGTTGCTGCTGCTTTTCGTTTCGGTCCATAGAGAAAGATTACAGAGAAACCCAATAGAGAAAAAATGAAAAATGGAAAGGAGAGAAGACAAAGGAAGGTGGGTTTGAGTGAATATCGAAGTGGGAGAGAGAGAGAGAGAGAGAACCAGTTGAAGATGTTGCTGTTGTTGAACTTCTTTGGCCATTTTCATCAAGCAAATGGTGTTCATTGTTGAAAGCATAGATTGCAATTAGCCAAATCAATGGGCCACTTTGGTGGGTCATACTTTTCTTCTTTCCTAATACATTTTTTGCTAATATTGTAATAATGTCATCATCAGATTTCAAATCTTTCAAAATCTCTTAACTAAGACACTCCAACTATTAACTACTACTATTCTTCTTCCAATAGTTAATTGATTTTATTTTAAATAAACCAAATCAATGAACTCAACTTTTCTTTGAAGGAAAGACCTTTTTCTTTTCAATTCTTTTCTTTTTTTCTCTTTCCAAAAAATAAGCCAGAAAGAAAGGAAGTGTTTCTAACCTTGTTTGAAGAAAAAGTCAAAACCCTAATCATGAACAGAGCCAAAAAGTGAGAACAAAAGTAGTTACTTAATTTGACATCTTATATTTTTACCTTTTCCACCGTATAACGGTACTAAAGACAATCAGAGTATGTATATTTTTGTCTTTCTTTCTCTTCTTAAGAATAAATTAGTACTATGTGTTCTTGTATTGTATGATTTTGTTACTTTGTAATTACAATAATGTTCATTTGGTATTTTGTATTTTGAAATCGGACATATTTAATATTTTATATTTTGAAATCATATATATTTAGTACCCTAAATTCAAAATTATTTAATAAAATTTTACTAATTTAATTACCATACTTTCAATTATGTGAATTCCAAATTCAAATTTAATTATTTAATTACATATAACTTATGATATTTTTGTTATTTTGATAAAATTTTATTTTTCAAATATAAGTTCAAGCAGGTACCAAATATGTATAATTTTAAAACACAGGTTATCATACGAGCATTATTGTAAAAATAGGGTATTAAAAAATACTTTGCAAAAACACAAAGTACCAAATGAGTAAATTCCCTAATAAATTCTCATTTTTACCACTTAACTTTCTCATATTTGAGTATTCACCCCAAAAAATTTCTACATTTTAATCAACACCCTCTTGGATTTTCTTGGTCTTCTTCTTTTTTTCACAAGAAACTTTTGAAAAACACTCTCAAAGAAGTTGGTAAAGTAGCTTGATATGGCAGACATTTGTGGTTTAATTGTCCATTATTATGTCTGGTTGCTTTTGCTAAACCCTAGTTTCCAATGTTTTAATTTCCATGAAGACAGAAATCCAAGTATATTTGATTCATTTCTCTCTCTCTCTCCAATAATCCAAATTTATGACTTTAATAAGATTGTTACACACAAAAAAAATATAACATAAGAACAAGAGAACCAGCTAATAATATATCATAATCAATCTATGGCCAACAAAGTCAATACAATCAATCCTTATCTTACTAAAAACTCCATAATTTTGGCCCCATTCTTTGGTACATTATAAACAAACTTCATCAAAACATAATTTTCAATACAATATTAAAAAAAAACTAATTATAGTGCTAATCACCATGCTTGAAGAGAAATTATTTTTGCTTTTTGGCAAAATACTCTCCTCCACACCCTACCCACGTGAGTAAAAGAAAACAAAAAAAATGTCAAAATCAAGAAAAGAAACAATCAAAATATATTGAATTATATAATTTTATGATATATATAAAAGAGAATTGCTGAGGGGTCCAACAGCACAAGAAAGTAACATATTGTTATTGGTGTAATACAATACCGAATCTCATTTATTTGAATTTAATAAATAATATGAGTATTGATAACTAATCATAAAGTGTCACATCATATAGTGTTGAGTATATATGAGTACCCACCAGCTATTTATATAGTGGGGTCATATTATATAGTGTTATTAAATAAAAGGGGCCAAAAATGGGTCACACCACCTATAATTACATATACACTATGATATCTTTTGATATCATATCTTCCACTACTACCTTTTCCACCGTCTATTCCATCGATAGTCTTCACTACATGCCTGGTTTTGTTACTTAAAAATCATTTTTAATTTTTTAATTTTTAATTTTTGGTTTAAAGTCAAAAGTCAACAAAAGCAATATGGTATTATTGTGCATGCACTGCAATGGTGATGGACATGAACATGAACATGAACATGCATATATAGATATAGATATGATATATGGACCCATAAATAATGGCGTAAAGTTTGGATTAGTTTGGAATTGGAGTATCAATATTTTGTTTTCATGTGACTAATAGAAAAACGTTTTTCTTTATTCATTATAGTAATTTTCCTTCTTTTTTTTCTTCTTTGGAAAAATTAGGTTAAAAAAAGAAAAAAAAAGCAAGCAAGCTCACCTAAAAACCAATCATCCACCTAATTGACACTTTTGTAGTAAATTCAGCTGATTAATAGCAAATTAATTCTTTGATTTGATATATACTTTGATGTGGGTATATAAATAACCATTTGGTATTTGTGTTTTGTCGACATACATATTTGGTACCATATGTTTTCAATAATACTCATATGATATCTTGTAATTTGAAATCGTACATATTTAGTACTCTAGACTCAAATTTGATCAATAAAATTTTCTCAATATGATCAAACTGTCATCAGTTATATGTAATTAAGTAATTAAATTTGAATTTGAAATTCATATAATTGAAGGCAGTTTTGTCATATTGATAAAATTTTAGTTATCAAAATTGATTTCAGGGTATCAAATATGTACAATTTCAAATTAAAGGATACCAGATGAACATTATTGAAAACATAAGTATCAAGTCTGTATTTCGATAAAACGTAAAATACTAATTAAGTATTTACCCCTAATATGGTATTATTGTGCATGCAATGCAATGGTGATGGACATGAACATGCATATATATATATATATGTGTGTGGGAATAATTTCTCCAAATCCCAACTAATTCTGTAATTGGATTGTTTGATTCACAACTGTCATAACAACCTCATTAACTTAAGGGTTATTTCTTTCCTTAGTCTATAAAATGGACATCTTGGATCCACTTGTTAAGTACAGAGAAAATTCAGTTGAAACATCAGATTAGAAGAGAAAGAGAGCTCAAGTGTGGATATCAAGATTGAGTATTGAGAAAGATTGTGAGAGCTGGGTTTGGGGAACTGTATTGAGAAGCCCAACTGTTGAGAAAGTGCTTGCTCAGGGATTGAGAGAAAAACACTTGTGTGATTGAGTGTTTAGAGAGTTTGATCCAAGATTGTTCCAAGAAGCTCCATTAAAGTCTTGTACTCATTTCGTTGATTGAATAAAGAAGAGATAGTTGTTCTTAAAACTGGATTAGGTTCAAGATCACATTGATCTTGTTCTGAACCATTATATATATTTGTGTTGATTTATGCTTTCATATTTTTCGTTTTCTAATTATTTAATAATTAGTCTTATTGATTTGTATTCTTAGGTTCATATCTCGTTTACCGAAATTCATCTCAGATTCTTGAACTGAGAACCCATAAATAATGGCTATTGGTAAAGTTTGGAATTGGAGTATCAATATTTTGTTTTCATGTGACTAATAGAAAAAAACGTTTGGTCTTTATTCATTAAAGTAATTTTCCTTCTTTTTTTTTCTTCTTTAGAAAAATTAGGTTAAAAAAGGAAAAAGAAAGCAAGCTCACCTAAAACCAATCATCCTGCTAATTGCTGATTAATAGCAAATTAGTTCTTTGATTTGATATATACTTTGATGTGTATAATGTAAAGATAAGTTTTGGTGTGACGAAATTGCCCTCATTTCCATCCATGCGTGTGCACCACAATTTTCTTTTTTAAAAAGAAAAGAAAATTTGTCTAGTCGTTATAAAGAGGAAGAAAAGTAACAATAATAGAGAAGAGTTTTATCGTAAACCCAACTTCATTGATTGGTGATTGTTACAAGACAATATTTCCTTTCATTGTATTTGGAAAACATACATATATGTGTACTTGTTGTACCACCCATACCATAACCCACAATTCAATGTTTTTCACTTGTTTAATCATATTTTACCCTCCACCGCCCATTTGATTTACTTAACAAAAATATTATTATAATCATTATATGTTACATTGATAAATATTCTTATACAACACATAACATGTTATGTTGGGTTAGAGCATATAGAAAGTAGGGTTGATACTCTGTGTTTTGACTCATTACTTGTTTAGATTTTGTGTTTTGATAAATTGTTTTTTGGATACTGTGTTTTGTAAAATGGTTCAAATAGGTCTCTAAACCTGATTTTGATGAACAAAAAATTGAATATAACAACACAGTTCTTAGGCAGACTGACAGTATTTTTGTTCTGAGTTATTAGTTTGATGAATTATTTGTGATTTTAGTTCAAAAAACTTTGATTAAGATCGAGTTTAGGAGTCTATTTGAACTATTTTAGAAAACACAGGGTCCACAAAGTAATTTGTCAAAATACAGGGTCCAAACAAGTAATGAGCCAAAAAACATAAGGTCTAAATAGGCATAAACCCTAGAAAGTATAACCTAATGTGGACTAATGGTGTGCTAAATTAGTAACACAATACTAAAATATAGTCCACTTTAGGAAATATATGTTTCGGAGGTGTGCCAAATTTAGCACACAATATAGCATGACTTATATTTTGCATCACCATAAATGCTACACCTTTTTATTTACTTTTGTGTCATTTTTATCATTTTAATATAATGCTATCTTTATCTATTAACATTAAATCCTATAAAACCGCATTTCTTATGTAATTAATTCATTATCAATAAAGTAGTATAAATCATTTTGTTCAATCAAATTGCGTTGTTTATATGTTTTATTACATGATTAATTATTATTAGTACAAAGGTTTATATAATCCTGAACATATGTATAGTTACAATTATAGTGACTCGGTCACAATGGATTATACTTGTAATTATATGTTCAAAAGCATTTTGTCCTAAGATTAAATCAGTACACTGAATTTTTACTGATTGGGTAATATACGATAATATCTACTTACACATCTGGTGTGATGTCATATCCAGGACATTAACCAAGTAGATAAGATCGGATGTATTTTGTTATATTGGATTTGACTGATATTGATTATTGACAAGACAAGTAAATATCGTTATTATCTAATCTAATCATATCACAACGTTGACCATATGTCAATTCAACCTTAATTTTGAGTGATTAATATTCTGTAAATTTGTTGGCGGCAAAAATTCATGTTGTTACACATTTGGTGCGGACGTTGGTCCCTCAATCATTAAGTGTTGAGACTTGCCCACTCAAAAGGACCAATATCCTTAAAATAGTAAATTGAAAAAATAAAACATTTGACCATAATTTTACGTAATTTTTTTTTATTAAAAATTAGTATTTTATGTAAAAATTTCTTATAAATAACGGTTATATTTGATAAGTTGTGTTGTTTTCTTTTATATTAATATTGATTTAAATTTTGTTTTAATATTTACATTAGTGATTTAATTCTTTAATATTTGATTTGTTTTAAAAATATATTGTGTTAATGTGATGGTCAAATATCACAAAATCCAATAAATTACCTTTTTTTTTGTTTAATATTATATTTTTCTATTAGACCTACCATATTATCTCTTTTCAAGTCACGTTTCTTATGAAACAAAAGGAAAAGACTTGGGGCTTGTTTGATATTGTTTTCTGTTTTTTGTTTTCAAAATTTTATTCTCAGAAATGAGAACAGAAAACTGTTTTTGTAATTTTCAAAAATTAAGAGGTGTTTGGTAAATATTTTCTAAAAACAATTTTTTTAGTTTTTTTTTTTTTTAAATCTTAAATAAAAAATTAACAAATATATTTACAAAGAGAAAAATATTTTAAAATTTTATAATAAATAATGAGATAAAATAATTTGAAAGAAAAAATGATGAAAAATAAGAAGTAAAGTTAGGAAAAAAAAATTTGAGAACAACATAAAACAACTTTTTGTTGTTCTCAAAATTTTCTATTTTTTGTAACTTTGATTTTAAAAATTATTTTCTGAAAACAATGCCAAACACCCCCTTGTATTCTTCCAAAATCAACCATACACACAACTTTATTGATTCGTTACGTTTTATTAAACTCACTCATAGAATAAACAAGAAGAATATGATAAAATATTATGTGTATTTGTTTATTTCAAAATAATAATAATAATAAGGTTTTATATTTTTTTTTACTCTTGTGTTTTGTCTTATTATCTGTTTAGATTTTGTGTTTTGACAATTTATTTTTTGGACCCTATATTTTGTAAAATAGTTAAAATAGAACCCTAAATCCGAATTTTGTCAATGTTTTCTCAATTAAAATCACAAATAATTTACCAAACTAACAATTCAGAATAAAAAAAAACATTGTGCTTAAAAACTGTGTTGTTATATTCAAATTTTTCTTCATCAAAATTAAGTTTAAGGTTCTATTTTAACAATTTTACAAAATATAGAGTCCAAAAAGTAATTTGTCAAAATACATAGTCCAAATAAGTAATGAGACAAAATACAGGGTCCAAAAAATATAAATACTGATAATAATAATAAATTAAAAAAAATAATTTGTTGTATATGTTTATTATTTTATGATTCATTATAATAAACTATATAAATTAATAAATAGAATATTAATATACACATAAGTTTATTTATTGGCTACTTTTATTATTTTGTTCAGAGTTTTATTCAACAGACCAATAAAATAAACAACTTCGTGTGTTTATTTTCATATTGTATATATTTATTATTTTTAGCATAATTTTATTCCATACACCAATAAAATAAACTTCGTGCCTAATGTTAATTTCAAAAAAATAGATAATTTAAAGAATACATTTATTTCTATATCGCATATATTTATTATTTTGAGCACATATTTTTAAAATGCCAATAAAATAAACAATCTAGTTTCTAATGTACAAATAAATTCAAAAATATTTTTATTTTACATCATTTATGTTTATTATTTTGTATTTTCTTATAGCTAAATTAACACATATTTCAAATCCACATAAGTGCATTTATGCCATGTTTATTGTGGGAATTATAATCCACATAAAACACATTTAACAACTTGACAGTTAAAGTTGTTTTATTAGTCTCTGTTTTTCGGTTAGATTAGTTTAGTGCACCAAGGTTAATTTAGTCTTTTCATCTTAGCTGTTTTACTTCTATTTAAAGTCTTGTAATCAGTTGTTGTATGTGACAGAAAAATTCATATTGAGTTTTGAGAGTGAGAGAAGTGTTTAGAGAGAAGAAAAGAGTGTAAGAGAGTTGGGGAAATTTGAATCCAAGATCAGTGTTCTTGGAAGAAAACTCAAACTGAGTTTTAAGGAGGGATTTCATCTTAGTCCTTGGTGGTGTACTAAGCTAATCTTCTGCATTGTAATCCATTGATTAATAGAGAATGCAACTCAGGGGAGTAACAGGAAGTAGGTCCTTGTTTGGCCGAACCTGTATAAAATTTCTGTGTTCTTTATTTTTCAGTTTTGTCCTTTTGATTTCTGGTTTATTATTTGAATTGGTTAGATCAGATTAACTTGTTTACTTTGTCTTTGTGTTGAGTTCTGTGTTGTAAAGATATACAACAGTGGTATCAAGAGCCAGGTTATTTCAAAGAAAAGAACTCAGCTGTGAAGATTCAAGAATTGCATAAAGATGGCTTCATCTTCAACAAGATTCGATCTGGAGAAATTTGATGGATCAGGGGACTTTAGTCTGTGGAAAGAAAAGATGATGGCCATATTGATCTACCAAAAACTCGATTCAACATTGGAAGAGGTCACTGAGAAATCTGAGAAAGAAACTGATGCAGTAAAGAAGAAAGAGACTGACACTGTGATGAAACAAGCTCGATCAGCAATCATCATCAATTTGGCAGACAATGTCTTGAATGGATTACCTGACCAATTTAAAGAAATGAGAACTGTTATAATGTATAGCAGGGATACTTTGACCTTGGAAGATGTTATGAGCACACTCAGATCAAGAGATGCTGAGCTAAACTGGTAAAAGGCAGCAAAGCAGGAGTCAAGATCTGATGAGGCTTTAATGGCTCGAGGAAGACATCTAAGAAGGAGCAACTCAAAGTACAGAGGGAACTCAAGGTCAAAATCAAGACCAAGAGAAACCAGGAAATGCCATCACTGTGGCAAAGTAGGCCACCTGATCAAGAATTGCTGGGAATTAAGAAACAAAAAGAAGAAGAACAAGGAAGAAGAAGACAAGAACAATGACTCTAATTCAGTTGTAGATGACACCTATAGTTCAGACGGAGATGTTTTTACAGTGATCAAAGCACATGAAAGAGAAGTAGACTCAAGCAATGGAGATGCATGCACAAGTTCAAATATGAGAGACCAAGAAGAGTGGATCCTTGATAGTGGCTGTACTTACCACATGAGTCCAAACAGAAATTGGTTCATGGAATACTCAGAAATGGATGGAGGAAATGTCATGATGGGGAATGATCACAAGTGTCAAGTTGTTGGCATGGGAACTATTGCCATAAGGAATCTGATGGTACAGTAAAAACTTTAACTAAAGTTAGGCACATTCCAGATTTAAAAAGAAATCTAATTTCCTTGGGAACTTTAGATGATGAGGGATGTGAGTACAAGACTAGTAAAGGTACTATGAGGATTACTAGAGGGTCTCTACTAATAATGAAAGGAGTTAAGAAGTATGGCTTGTATTTCTTGGATGGAAAGACCATACCTCCTGCACAGGCAGCGACTGTTAGCAAATGTAATTCAGATTCTAAACTATGGCATGCTAGAATGGGCCATACAAGTGAACAAGGTTTAGTGGAATTATCTAAACAAGGTTTGTTGCTGAATTATAACCATGCTAATCTACCTTTTTGTGAGATTTGTATACAGGGCAAACAACATAGGATCAAGTTCTCTCACAGTGGCTATAGAGCAAAGCAGACTTTGGAATACATCCATGCTGATTTATGGGGTGCAAGCAGGATTAAAACTCCAGGAGGTAACCTGTATTTTCTGTCTATTGTCGATGATTTTAGTAGAAAAGTTTGGGTATTTCTGTTGAAACATAAAAGTGAATGCTTGGAGAAATTTAAAAATTGGAAAGTATATGTTGAAACTCAAACAGATTCTAAAATCAAAACACTTAGAACTGATAATGGACTTGAATTCATAAATGATGAATTTAATGAATTGTGTGTGAAAAATGGTATACAAAGACATAGGACTGTGATTAAAACCCCTCAATAAAATGGTATTGCCGAGAGAATGAATAGAACCCTTCTAAATAAAGTTAGATGTCTTTTGATTGAATCTGGCTTACCAAAGAAATAGTGGGGAGAAGCCTTGTATATTGCATGTTATCTAATAAACAGGAGCCTGAGCAGAGCAATCAATCTCAAGACACCTGAGGAATTATGGAATGGAAAGCCTCCATCACTGGTACATCTCAGAACCTTCGGTTGTGCAGCATATGCACATAATGTTGAAGACAAACTAAGTAAGAGATCTGTTAAATGTATTTTAATGAGATATCAAGTTGGTGTCAAGGGTTATAGATTATTGTCTACTGAAACTAACAAAATTATAATTAGTAGAGATGTAATTTTTAATGAACTTGATTTTCCATTTAAAAGAAATGAGAAAGGTATTGTCTCTGATGTTTCAGGTAACAGATTACTAAGAAAAACTGGAGTTCAAATTGAGGTGGAACTAGCACATACTGAGTTGGATGAACAAGACCAATTTGAACTTGAAATTGAAACTGAAGCACAAGAAGAAGACCTAAGTGACTACCAACTTGCTAGAGACAGGTCCAGAAGAGATATTAAAGCACCTGTGAGATTTAGTGAAGCTGATATCATTGCCTATGCATTGTCTATTGCTGAGGGATCAACAGAAAAAGAGCCAAGAAACTACTCTGAAGCAGTTGACAACAAAGATTCTCATAAATGGAAGCAAGCCATGATGGAGGAACTGAATTCACTAAAGGAGAATAATACCTGGGAGCTAGTTCTTAAGCCTGAAAGACAGAAAATCATTGGCTGTAAGTGGATTTTCAGAATTAAAGATGGAATTACTGAGCAAGAGCCAAAGAAATTCAAAGCCAGACTTGTGCCAAAGGGGTTCACGCAAGTTGAAGGAGTAGATTACTCTGAGATATTCTCACCAGTAGTAAAGATGAAAACTATCAGAATGATGCTAGCTTTAGCTGCTCAATTAGATTGGGAAATTGAACAGATGGATGTAAAAATAGCTTTCTTGAATGGTCAATTAGAGGAAACTATCTATATGACTCAACCTGAAGGATTCAAGGTGGAATCAAAGAGAGGTGAACTGGTGTGTCTTCTTAAAATGTCATTATATGGACTCAAGCAGTCCCCTAGACAATGGTACAAGAAATTCAACTCAGTGGTGACAAAAGTTGGCTATACAAGGTCAAAGTATGACACTTGTCTGTATTTTTCAAACTTGGATTCAAATTCAGCAACCTTTCTACTTATTTATGTGGATGACATGCTCATAATGAGCAAAGACATGCATCAAATAACTCGATTGAAGAATGTCCTAAAGGGTGAATTTGAAATGAAAGATCTTGGGGCTGCTAGGAAGATTTTGGGAATCCACATTATCAGAAACAGGAAAGAAAAGAAACTTATGCTTTCTCAAGAAAACTATCTAGAGAAAGTGATCAAAAAGTTCCAGATGACAGACTCAAAAGAGGTAAATATACCTCTTGCTGGTCACTTCAGTTTGTCTTCTGATCAGTCACCTAAAACTGATCAAGAGAAGAAATCACTGGAAAAGATACCATATGCAGAGGCAATTGGAAGTGTGATGTACGCTATGATCAGCACTAGGACTGATATTGCATATGCAGTGAGTGTTTTAAGTAGATATATGTCCAACCCTGGAGAAAAACACTGGAAAGGAGTGAAGTGGCTTCTGAGATACTTAAAAGCTACAACAAGACTCGGATTGAGGTTTAACAAGACAGGAAATAAGATACAACTTGAAGGCTATGTTGATGCTGATTATGCATCAAACAGAGATACCAGAAAGTCTATTACTAGCTATTGTTTCCAACTCAACAGCTGCTGCATTAGTTGGAAAGCTCAGCTGCAACAAGTGGTGGCACTGTCAACAACAGAAGCTGAATTCATGGCCACCACTGAAGCTTTCAAGGAGGCAGTCTGGTTTAAAGGGATATTAAATGAGATTCAAATGATGACAGGAAAAGTAACAGTGTTTTCAGACAATCAATCAGCCATTCATCTCTGCAGAAATCCAGTTTACCATGAGAGATCCAAACATATTGATGTCAGATTGTTTTGGATCAGAGATAAGATAGAGGAAGGGGAAGTAGAGCTTGAAAAGGTACTAAGTGAAGAGAACCCTGCTGATGCAGGTACCAAAGTTCTTTCAGTCAGTAAGTTCCAACACTGTTTGGAACTACTGAACATTGCCTCCATCTAATGGTAGCTGGTTCACTCCCCTGATGTTGCCAGAATTGTTTTCTATGGATTAAGGTGGAATTTGTGGGAATTATAATCCACAGAAAACACATTTAACAACTTGACAGTTAAAGTTGTTTTATTAGTCTCTGTTTTTCGGTTAGATTAGTTTAGTGCACCAAGGTTAATTTAGTCTTTTCATCTTAGCTGTTGTACTTCTATTTAAAGTCTTGTAATCAGTTGTTGTATGTGACAGAAAAATTCATATTGAGTTTTGAGAGTGAGAGAAGAAAAGAGTGTAAGAGAGTTGGGGAAATCTGAATCCAAGATCAGTGTTCTTGGAAGAAAACTCAAACTGAGTTTTAAGGAGGGATTTCATCTTAGTCCTTGGTGGTGTACTAAGCTAATCTTCTGCATTGTAATCCATTGATTAATAGAGAATGCAACTCAGGGGAGTAACAGGAAGTAGGTCCTTGTTTGGCCGAACTTGTATAAAATTTCTGTGTTCTTTATTTTTCAGTTTTGTCCTTTTAATTTCTAGTTTATTATTTGAATTGGTTAGATCAGATTAACTTGTTTACTTTGTGTTTGTGTTGAGTTCTGTGTTGTAAAGATATACAACATTTATTTTATAGTAACACATTGTAATTAATTGGAAAAAAAATAAATAAACATTAATTTGTCTCTATATATATATATTTTAAAAAGCTACAATATTTATGTCTCATATGTGATGATGAGCTTGTTTCAAATATAGATGTAGGCGCTTAATAAATCAAGTTTTAATTTTGAAATATTTTATGAATATTATGTAATTAATATAGTATATTTTGCCTTTACAAATTATTTGATATCATTTTATTAAGGAATATTTGCGGTATTAATACGCATTATTTTACACTTGTTACAATTAAATACCTAATATTTTATTTTTATAACAAAAATACATAATATTTTTTCTTTGCGGCAAAAATACTTAAAGTTGCTAAAATATTATTTTTGTTAGTACCTCCTGTGTTTGAACGGTTAAGCATGTTGACTAAACAGACATTTGTTACTCTGTAATCGATCAATTTAATTTTCTAAATATTTTAAATTAGAAAAAT
This sequence comes from Humulus lupulus, assembly GCF_963169125.1. Taxonomy (NCBI): domain Eukaryota; kingdom Viridiplantae; phylum Streptophyta; class Magnoliopsida; order Rosales; family Cannabaceae; genus Humulus; species Humulus lupulus. The sequence goes on from NC_084793.1 coordinate 4,199,325, forward strand.
GAATTACAAAAACATCTTAAATTAATACAAACTTAAAAATACATATTTTGAGGATAAAAATATTTAAATTATAGAGTGATACATATCTAGTGAGTCAACGCCTAACAACTCTAATAGAGAAAATACTGAGAAAAGCAATGTTTTAACAACTTTATTTATTTTTGCTACAAAAAAAAAAATATATATTTATGTTTAACATATATTGAACATTGTTTTTGCCGTAAAAATAAAATATTAGGTATTTAACTATAACAAGTATAAAACATTAAATATTTATGCCGCAAATATCTCTTTTATATATAGGTATCTCCTTCATTCATGGAATTAACGATCATCTATATCTTTTTTTTTTATAGGTTTTGTATATGATATTATAATTAAGTTTTATATGACATATATTATGTTTGTAACTTAACTTTTGTTGCAGCTCCTCTCAATAAATTTTCTTGCTCCTGCTTTAGTAACTAATTATTCCGACTAATAACCAATGGTTACCTATTCCAATTATTGGGTGTCTCATAATAATTAATTCTCAAGAAAGTTGTCGAATTGGTCACCAATATTTTTAGAACTCATAATTATTAATTGTTACAACAAAAAACACCATGTTTTGGGTCATGTAATTAAAATTCTCGATTGATTATCATTTTTTTAAATGAAGATTTATGTTACTTGTATAAATTTGTCATTAGTAAGTGATAATAGCAGGTTATTAATAAGTTATAATGACTAACAACTTAGGGTTCTATTGTTGAATAAATATCAAAATAGTACAGTATATTTGATATATAAGTACAAAGTATGCCTTTCACACAATTTTAACCAAATTTATTTTTCAATATCACCAAAATAATCCTATTGCAATTGCATTAAATTTGTAATATATTAAAAAAAAATTAACTAATTAATCCAAAAATTTTTTAACTAATTAAAATTATTTTAACTTTTTCATAGCTTAGATCTTAATTTTAAAAGGGATACTAGAGCAAATAAGAAGTTAGTAATATTTTATAATAATAGTATGAGTTTACATCATTTTACACTCGAGTTTTAGCTAAATACTTCTAAAAAAATTATCTTCTCAACCCTAATCCAACGTCATCTCAAGATTCTATTAGAACCATACGTAGAATGGAAAGCTACATGTCTCGTACTTTTTCAATGGCTACGCAAGGAGTTCACCAAGTATCATGGACCACTTCAACCTAAATAAGGCAAGCCTACAAGAAAAGTAATAATTTCAACTTCACTGCGATTGGTGGAAATCGATCCCTAAATGACCCGAAATATATCATTACACCCACTATATCATTACACCCATTGTAATACAAAATTATGTATGGTATATAGCAAAACCTAATATAAACCCAATAATAATAGTGGTCCATAAATTTATATATATATATATAAATTTATGTAGGTAGAGACACATTGGCGAAGAGAAGGGGTGGTGACCGGTGGGTGATATACAAGTGCAGTGATAGTGGTAAAAGGAAAGAAAAGCAATGGTGAGTTCCATCATTAGTCTCAATTGCACGCCAAAGTGATTGATGAATGGGACATTTGTATGACATAAAGGCATCCTATGATATATATATATATATAAATGTTTTTGTTTTTGGGACTTTTGATTTACGTTCTTTACTCTTAAATAACAATCACTCACCATTCCCCCAACCATTTTTATAATTTTCAAAACTTATTTAAGGTAGTGGTGTTATTTAATATCTTAAGTTGTCCAATAATACATTAGTTGTCACATTATGATTGGTTAGTGATACCTCATAATACTTATTAAATTCAAATAAGTGGAATCTGATATTGGATTGCATCAATAGCAGTATGATACCTCCTTGTGGTATTGGACACTAGTGGTACCTCTTAGTAATTCTTTATTTCAGGTGTGTATTGCAATAATAAATTTTAGAGTAATGATATGTGTACCCAAAAAATGTACTTAAACATTACACACAGTGACATAGCGATTTAGTTTAGCTAATCACATTTATTAAAATTAGGACCTACTGTTTTAAAAAAATAATGTCACGTCACTAGATGTAATATTTGGTGCAGATTTTAAGTGCACATATCATTGCTCAAACCAATTGAGGAAGGAATTGCCAAATTTTGAGTTTTGAGTATAAATAAACCAAGTTAATAAAATGATAGTTTATATTGGCAAAAACAAAAACAAGTTGGTAATTTGATAGTTCATAATTATAGTCAATTATCAAATTAATTTTATTCACTTTTTTTTTAGTTTTCAAAAATATAGTTTTTAGATTTTTATATGAATGTATAAGTTAATAAATAAACTCTATTTTTTGCATAATTAAATTGTTTATAATGACATATTTCCTTAATTTGAGAAAGTTACAATAGCGTTTTCTTGGAATAGGGCTTATATGGGCCCATATTTTGTGTACTGCTATGGATTGAACCAGAAATGGGCCTTATGTAAGTCTGGTCCAAAAACAGCATGGGCTTTAGGCCCAAACCGTAGATAGCGTGAGAAGTGGCAGGAGGGGGAGCTTGTTCCTTCTTCACTTTGCAGTTTTCAGTTTCAGAGAAGAAAAAGCATCATCATCGAAACCCATGAACTTGTCTTCGTGGTTCCGACGCAGGAGTAATGGTAAAAACACCAAAAACCCAGATCTTTCTGACCAACCAAAGCAACAAAACCAATTCGATGATCGAATTCTCGGAGTCAATGACAAATTGATCGATTACGTCAAATCCTTCACCTTAGACACCTTTAAGAATTTTCCTCGTTCAGGTACTTGTTTGGTTGCTGAGAAAGAGAAAGAAAACGATAATAAATTCTGGGTATTGCTTCATTTTTTCTTCTTCTTCTTCTTCTCTTTTTTTCATCTATTTATTGCTATGTTCTTTGTTCGGGTGATTGGGAAATCGTAACCTAATGATAATAGAAGTCGAAATTTCATCAACTGAATTAGTTTCTCTAATTTGCTTACACTTTACACATTGCTGCAATTGCTTGGAATTTAGATAATGGGATTGTCTTAATTTAGCTTAAATTCAAAGCAAACTGAATGGGGTCAGGAATTATAATTTATAATTAAATTATTTATGGTGCAGATGACGAGAAAGAGAAAAATGGTGGAGATTTCCCAACGACATCGGGCAGTGTTCGGAGTGATCTTTCTGAATGGCAAGAACGACATGCAACTCTTGTGCTCTCCAAAGTAAAGGTTTGACTGTTCTTTCTATATATGTCTATGAATATTATACATACACAAATCACGTGAAGTTATGCTTTTTACAAGAACAAGTTTCTGAAACTTAAATTTCCTAGGCAATAATCCTTGACACTTTGCAAGTATGCACCTTTTGAGTTGCAGCATTACTGTGATTTCTGATATGGGTTTCTCATCTTTCAGGAAATCGCTCAGCTCAGATATAAGCTATGCCCAGGTTACATGAAGGAACATCAGTTTTGGGGAATATATTTTGCGCTTGTAAAGAGTCACGTGGCTGAGTAAGTTCAATTATTTTCTGAAAACTGTTTAAACTTTAAAGCTTTTCAACTCTCGGTGAGTTGAGCCTGTACCAAGCACCAACCTGGTCCTTTGATTAGATAGGCCTGACCCTGCTAGAAAAAGGACATATTTAATTGCTTATGTCTTCTTTTGTTCATATAACAACTTGTGGATCAGAACATAGCACTGTCAGTTTTGATGATTCATAGCTTGCCTAAGCAGCTACACTAGTGCGTCTATAGCATTAGGTAGCTAATTTGCTAGGCTTAAACTGAACCCTCCTTCATATAAGTGTTAGTGTTGGTTCATTTTGGGGATTTGATGCAGGTCTTAGATGATTGGTGGATTTAGAAAGAGGGAAAGGAAGATAGAGTTGATTGAAATGTTTTGCCACTTGAGTTAGGGAAGTGGTTAGGTGTGCAAGGCTGATTCAAGTGGTTTGGTGCGTTAGTGATACCAGTTCAAACTTCTATATAGGTATATTAAATTTTTTTTTTTTTTTAAAAAGAGACAAAGGTCAAAAGGCTGACCTCTACTCAAATAGTTGAAAACCCTCACTTATGGCGGAGGAATACCGTGGTTACAAATAAAACAACAAAACAGCCAAAAAACCACAACTAACCCCACCCCCAGAAATTAAATCCAGAAGTTGCCCCAATCTCTAATAAGGTCACAGAAGGCAATCCCCTCAAAACATTTGTTTCTATACACCCAAGTAGCCACCCAAAATTTTATCTTATCCCAAATAATCTCTACAGAATTAGAAATATCTTCGAATAGTCTGTTATTTCTCTCAAGCCATAAGACTCAAAAAGTTGCCAACACAGTAGTTTGCCAGAGACGAGAAACTCGCTTGCCGCTTCCTAACTTAGTGAGAAACAATTGAGAACAGCTAGAGGGCATACACTAAAGAATACCAAACTCAGCTAAGATTTTTCCCATATTTTAATATAGGTATATTAAAATAAGAGGAGTTGATTAGGTGTGTGAGGCACTATCAAGTTCAGGTTATCTTATTAGGAAAAAAAAATAGTTTTTGAGTGATAAGAGTGAAAAGTTGCTATTGTTGTAATACTTCTGAAAACTGGGATTTGATTTTCTAGTTTTGTATTTATTATCAGATACGAGCTCCATGCAATACGACTAGCTAAAATCAGAGAGATTTCATTGGAGAACGCAAAATCAACAGATGGTAGTGCATGTGAGGTTGAGATGTCAGAGACAAATTCAGCAAATTTACCGCCTTCAACACCATAGCATATAAATATGATTTGATTTATTGTGAGGTAGAGTACCAATTTTTGTTTTTTTGGTTAAAATATTTTATTGTTGGGTAGGTAACCATTTGTTACCCTGTGTTTTTGCAAAGTATCATTTTAGTAACATCTGTTTTCAATAATGCTCATATAGTACCTTGTATTTTACAATCGTACATATTTGGTACCCTAAACTCAAATTTAATTAATAAACTTTTAACAATTTAATCAAACTGCTGTTAATTATATAAGTTCCAAATTTAAATTTAATTACTTAATTCATATAATCGATGACAATTTGATCATATTGACAAAATACATGGTACCATATGAGCATTATTGAAAATAGAGGGTATCAAAATGATACTTTGCAAAAACATAGGATACCTCTACTGCAAGTACGGAAGAAAATGAATAATAATAAATCTTCATGCATGTCTTCTGTGCTGATGCTCTCATTCTTAATACAGTTTGGACTCATTGGTAACAATTGTGAAGATTAATGAAGTATAGCAGGTACAACCTTAGCTGTTTGTATTTCAGTGAAAATTAATTCCAAGAAGTACATTGATAAAATCAAACACATGAAACCTAAATTGTAGCTTTAGATACAAGGCAATTATAGTTTCATTATTTTAATTGTTTCACCCCCCTTTCTTCATATATAATCATTTTAATCTTTGTATTGAGACATACTCAAATCTCAACCAGCTGGTTTTTTCTTTCTTTTTTTTTTTTGCTTTTTGGGGAAAAGAAAGATATGGATTTAGATTTGGGGTCTCAAGAGTGCTAATTTGCCTTTTGTCTTCATATACATTGCTCTGGTTTTGTCTGGTATAAGACACCGAACAACTTGCTGTTAGGCCCTCTCTCTCATAGTAGATTCTATTGTAGGGGTCACTTTTGCCTTTAACCGGTCGGACATTCATTTTTTTTTTCACTTGTAAAATAATAACCCAAATTTTATAAATGATGATGTTGATTGTAGTAATTGTAGTTCTAGGGTAGTTCTCTAATGCACCTTCACACCTTTCTCGAGTTTTTTGTTCGGGAACTATTTTCGGCACAATTTTTTTTTGTGGTCGTGTGTAGTGTAGTTATTTAGAGCATTCGGTAAATTTTCAAGAAATTCCTAATAATTTACAGTGCCGAAAATAATTTTCAAATAAGTTACTTTCCACCCGCATAAAAAAAACAATCACGAGTACAACAATTATTTGAATATTATTGTTTTCACGGTAAATTATTCAGAATTTTATTAAAATTTGCAAGATGCTTTAAATAATTACAATTTATATGACCATAAAAAAATTGCGTCGAAAATACCTCCCAAGCCAAAAAATAGAGAACGGGTGCATCGGTGTCCCTTTTTGGGGATGCTCCTGAGATTTTCCCGTAGTTATAATAGTAGTCAACCCATCAATTTTCGAAAAATAATCAGTGAGTTGCACGTGTGCCAATTTTTTTCAAACACGTGTTTAAACCTTGATTCAACACCTTAAATAATTTAGAAATTCTTGAAAATAGTAAGATGCATGTTATAATAATAGTGTACCATCATATACAAAATTTGGGATAATTTCTCCACATGACAAAAACATTCCATTATAATCTTTCTATATAAATATTGGCTAGTGAACAATTTCTGTTTTCATTTTTCTTATGACCGTGTATATTGTAGTTATTTAAATCATTTTGTAAATTTTCAAGAAATTTTGAATAATTAAATTAGTCATGTGTGCAACAACCTGTTTGAACATAGTTTTCGGTACGGTAAATTATTCAGAATTTCTTAAAAATTTACAGAATATTTTAAATAACTACAATAAATACGGTCACAAAAGTTATGCTTTTAAGTTATTCACCTTATAAGTATACTTTTAGAAAATTTCTTTGGTAGGGACTTCAAAAAGAGCCCTACTGGTAGGGCTCTTTTGTGTTCTCAACTCGATTTTTTTTTATGACTGTGCATATTATAGTTATTTAGAGCATCCTGCAAATTTTCAGAAAATTCTTAATAATTTACAGTAGCGAAAACTAATTTAAAAACAGGTTTTGCACCTGTGACTAATTTTTTTATGCACGTGAAAAATAACATGTTTAAACCTAGTTTTCGGCACTGTAAATTATTCAGAATTTTCTGAAATTTTGCAGGATGCTCTAAATAACTACAATATACACGATTATAAAAAAAATCGTGCCGAAAACTGTTCACAGGTTGAGAACACAAAATAACCCTACCGATAGGCTCTTTTTAAAGCCCCTACCATTAAATACTCCATACTTTTAACCTAGAATAGATGCTAATGGTGAATAGTGGGCTCTATTGTCCAAATGAACACCACCTAGGTTAAGATATGTTCAAGGTCACATCAAATATTGTTGTCGATGTCCTGTGTTTCAAGTATAGCCTTTTGCTTAGCTCAAAACACTACTCACCGACACTGGTCAAATCTCATGAGATTTGTATGTTATATTTCATTCCGTCTTTTTGTTCATTAAGTAATATGTAAAAATACAATACAATAACAAACAATCTATAGATCTCAAAAACTTGCAAAATCTATTGGCAAATAAGTATTTTCACCAACTGCCAACATGGTTGCCTGGTCCATGTTTGAGGCTGGCATTTATTGCGTCTCAGCACATTTTGATATCACATTTGCACATGTATCGTTACTGATGTCGACTGGTCAAGCAGGTTCAACGGTTTGGTCTCATATTTGGAATATGAAGAAGAAATCAACATGCAGCAGCAACCAAACCAAACAAGGCCCCTCCTTTAGGGTAGTATCTGTCGGTTTGGACGGTTTTTTTATATTGTTAAATCTAGAATTCAGTTTTCGGTCTAGATTGGTACAATCCAAAAACTGACCGACCAAACCAATTAAAGAAAAAAAATCGACCGTTTTCGACTACAGATTAGTAAAATTTTTATAAAATTTTAGTTAAAAAAAAAACTAAAAATTTTGGATTATTGGAATCAATTTTGGTACTTTTTTAAAACATAAATACATATAATAGAATATAATTACATTCACAAATTCGAAAGTTTGAAAACATAATTAAAAATCCATATGCATAACATAACATATACCTATTTATAAGTTCGGTCGGTTTCGGTTCAAACTGATCAGTCCACATGGATTTTTCAAACCGACCGAACAGTAGCGGTTTATGCCGTTAACAATTTTTTCGATGTTCGAAAAGTCGGTGTACTTAGTTTTTTCGGTTATTTTATTTATTTTATGCTCTGCCCTACCTCCCCTATGCCCAAGTAATGTGAAAATAGAGAGAACTTTAATGAAACTTTCATGCCTGACATTAGTGACAAGTAAACTAAAATGGGGTTCGTAGCATTTGAGAATTGATGAACAAAATAAGGGTGTTAGGAATAGGAATTAGGTGAGGATTTCAAGGCCATAAAAGTTTTCAACTCCAATCAGTCTTAACTAGTACAAAATTGGGTTTCAACTCTTGAAACTTCAAAACCCTACAATTTGCAGCGTGTTTGGACAAAAGATCTGCAAAAGGAAAGGGATTGAAGAGAAATGAAGACATCATCAAATCTAAGTTGAACAATACTTGTCTCAACCTGTAGTGAAAGGTAGCAGAGCAGAGCAGAGCCGTACAGAACCCCATGTGAGTAAATAGCTTTTACAATCCCCACAAATGGCCACGAAAGCCTGCCCCTTTGCATCATCATCTCATATATTTATATATATATATATATATGTGTGTGTGTGTGTGCATAGTAGATATCAAATGAAGTAACTGACCCTCGAGCAAAACTGCAACAGCTTTTACCACCACGAGTTCAGTAAAGAAAGAAAGAAAATAAGAGCCTAATTTTCAACAAACTAACAATCAACACTGACAAATAAAAGGACATTTGCAGAGCCTGAAACTCAGAGGTACGACACCTAAAAAACAATCCAAAACTGCTCTTCAACCTACAACATCACCTTCCATTCTTCCCAAACCTTATTTTATTTTTAAAGAAAAATAAAAAGTATTGATGTTTCGATTACCATATCCTAG